>NW_007247232.1:364021-530087 GCF_000164805.1 Carlito syrichta | reverse complement strand
GTGTGCTGTGTGTCTGCCTGGCTCCTGAAGGAGGCTGGTCTGGGAAATTTCTTCTCTACTTGTGTGGGGGGAGTCCGTGACTAAGTCAGGGTGTTATAGACTCAACAAAGAAAGTATAGTGACAGAAGAACCCGCTGGAGGGCTGCTTGGAGGTGGTGATGGGTCCAGTGGGCCAGCAAAGTGGGCTGGCAGGCAGGAGGCCTGGGCAACATGCCAGATGGTCAGGGTCTCATCCCAGGACTGCCCCAGGCATAGGCCAGAGAGTCACAAGGGGGTCTCCCTCTGCAGCCTCTTCCTAGAGACCCAGCTTGCTCCCTCTTTCAGCACCACACACTTGGCCTGCCCTGTGGGCAGAGGGTCCTGGAGGCCAGGACTTACAGTAGGCCCTTGAGGCCCAGGGAGACCCTAGGTGGACTGGGGGCTCCTTGAGAGTCAGGTCTAGAGAGGGAGTGTGCTTTGCAACCTTTGAGGGTTGGGGTCCTGTGGCCGATCTGGGGGCACTGTTGGCCCGGTGGTGACCTCAGCCCCATCCTCCAGGCCATCAGACACCAGGGGTAACTTGATCCTGTGGATCCATGCAGCGGTGTGGGAGTTGGTGGCCAGGTGTCCTAGGACCCGCCCTTGGAGTGCCAGTGGCCAGGGCACCAAAGAGGCCAGGGGCCTGGAGGACAAAGGGGTCCCGGTGGAGGACTGGGTGGAAGTGGAGCCCCCAGGTGCCCAGCTGCAGTGGTTTGTTTAAACAGAAGGCTTTGGCCTCGCAGGTTTACTCTCCCTGGCTCTCAAGCAGTGGAAAACCTATTTGTTTTGTAATGATTATGTGATACTCAGCCCCTCCAATAAAAGTGCCCTTGGTGATAATGGGTCTAGATATAAACAGAAGTGACTGAGACAGCCCGACCTGCTTCCTCTGGAGCGGGGGAAGCCCATGGGAGGGGAGAGAAGGGGGATGAGGGCTGAGCCCAAGCCCCAGCAGAAAGACAGTTTGTTTAGAATTTCTGTGGAGCTGGACTGTTTTATAAAGGAAGGGGCTGAGTTAAGGCTGTGCTTTGAAGGAAGATAAATAGACCTTGCCAGGAGCTAGACCCTCAAATGGGTTATATTTTAAACAATTTTCTACTGACATTGTGATCTTTACGTAGAAGCAGATCATGCATTCTGGTGCACACCCACACTCCTTGCCTTCTCAGGGAAGGGAGGCCAGGACAGTGAGCAGGCAGACTGCAGGGGGCTGAGAGCAGGTGGCGGGGCCAGGCAGGAGCCACTCCTGGACCAGGTGTGCCCTCAGTCTGGCAGTTGCAGTGAGGTCAGGAACAGCCACTGGTGGAAAGCCTCTCATGTCGGTAAGGACCAGGGATGGCCCCAAATCATCCCAGGGCTAGGAGGGCATGTGTGTCTGGTACTGGGGCCACTTCCTGCAAGAACTGGCAGGCTCATTCAGGCACGGTGGCCCAAGACTAATCTCAGCATCTCAAGAGACTGAGGTGGGAGGATGACTTGGAGCTTGAGACCAGCCTGGGCAGCAGAGCAAGACCCAGTGTCTACAGAAAATAAAATACAAAAATATTAGCTGGGTGTGGTGGCATATGTCTATCATCCTAGTGCTTTGGGAGGCCAAGGAAGGAGGATCTCTTGAGCCCAGGAGTTTGAGACCTGCCTGGGCAACATTATGAGACCCTGTCTCTACCAAAAGTTAAAAAAAAAAAAAAAAGAATTAGCTGGACATGGTGGTACATGCCTCATATCCCAGATATTTGGGACCAGGAGGATTGCTTGAGTCCACTGAGCCGAGGAGTTCAAGGCTGCTTTGAGCTATGTTTGTGCCACTGTACTCCAGCCTGGGTGGCAGAGTGAGACCCTGCCTCAAAGAGAGAGAGAGAAAAAAAAAGAACTGGCAGCCTCAGGGTCAGGTACTGGCTGCTGTAGAGGGGTGAGATGAAGTGGACCCTCACATGGGCTGGGTGGCCTCCTTGGTATGGCCCACATCCCTGACTTTGGGGTGTCCTACAGAAGAGGCAGTGGGTGCACCCTGAAGTCCTCCACAGCCCTGGGGGGTCTGGCACACTTGTGGCCTGCTAGTGCGGCTCTCTGAGTGGCTGTTCCCTGGGATCACCCAGGAGGACTTGCCAGGGAGCTCCCTGTTGATTAAATGGTACTGAGTTGTCCTGGTGAGTTCAGAGGTCACCTGCTTTCCCTCTGTCCTCGTATCCCTGCTGCTGCCCTGGACATGAGCTCCTTCCTCCCTCACCAACCCTTAAAGGGCTGCCCCTCGGCAGAGGATTCTTTTGACCTAGTGGAGAACTGCTGGTGATAACACGGGCATCTTTTTTGTTTGTTTGGTTTTTGTTGCTGTTTGAGTCAAATTCTCACTTTGTCACCCAGGTTGGAGTGCAGGCCACACTCACAGCCACTGTAGCCTTGACCTGCTAGGCTCAGGCGATCCTTCTGCCTCAGCCTCCAAAGTAGTTGGAACTACAGGCATACGCCACCACGCCTTGTTCATTTTTGGTTTGTTGTAGAGACAAGGGCTCACCAAGTTGCCCAGGTTGGTCTCAAACCTGGGGGTCAGGCAGTGCTCCTACCTCAGCCTCCCAAAGTACAGGGATGACAGGCATGAACCACCAAGCCCAGCCAATGCAGGCATCCTTGTGCCCACTCGTCAGCCCCTCCCCATTGTATATGGAAGTTATCAGGAACTGTGCTGGAGCCTTTTGAGAGCAGAGAGTTGGCAGGTCAGGTTTTGAGGCCCTGCAGGTGCGAGCAGGCCATTGGGATAGATTGACCTGCCGCTGCTTCTGTCTGCTGGGGCCTCAGACCACCACCATAAGGGGAAGGTGCCCTGGGATGACCGTGGCAGGCCCAGGGTGAGGGTGCAAATGAGGCCCCCATCCAATGTGTCTGAATGCTGACCCCAGAAAAGCTTGTAAACTGCCCCGAGCAACACACCAGTGGTCCCCAGCCTTTTTGACACCAGGGACCAGTTTCATGGAAGACAATTTTTCCATGAACCAGAGGCTGGCTTTGGGCGATTCAAGTGTATTATATTTATTGTGCACTTCGTTGCTATTATTATTACATAGTAATGTTTAGTGAAATATGTAGCATCACCGCCGCAGCTCCACCTCAGCTCATCAGGCATTAGGTTCCCATAAGGAGCGCACAACCTAGATCCCTCGCGTGTGCAGTTCACAGTCGGGTTCATGCTCCTTTGCGAATTGAATGCGGCTGCTGATTTGACAGGAGGTGCAGATCAGGCAGTCATGTGAGCGATGAGGAGGAGCTGTACACTCAGAGGAAGCTTCACTCTCTCACCTGCCCCTCACTTCCTGCTGTGCAGCCTAGTTCCTAACCAATTGTTGTTTGTGGCCCAGGGGTCAGGGACCCCTGCAATATACTACATCCTCCCACCTTGGCAATGCACCTTCAGGCAGGAACTTTTCAGGAGACACACCCAGCGTGGTTTGCATGGGAGTCACCAACACATTGAGGAGGACCAGAGCTCATAACTCTTATACAGACCTGGCATTCTGTTCCCCAGGCAGTGGGGTGGGGGATGGGGAGTTGGGAGGTGAAGGAGGGAAAGTGTGGATTTGTAACACAATGATGACAGCATAATCTATGAGTTACATATTTATTCTACTTTTTTTGTTTCAAAAAACAGAGTCACTCCTTATCTTGTATAAACAAGATATTTATAAATTTTGCATTTTGACAATGTGATCCAAAAAATTAAAAAATGGTTTTATTAAAAGCATACATTTAAATATATTTTCATCCAACACAGCCTGTAAACCCATGTAAGACATGAAGATAACTGAATTGTTTGTGGTTTTCCAAAAAATATTTTTCTTCTAAAATATTCAGTTATCTATTAAGATTTAAAGGCACAAGGCACATTATAGCTTGTAAATATCAAAAATTTAAATAAAGACATTCACAATGCAGCTGACTTGTTTTGGTTTTTGAGATGTAACCCCTGAGATGGCAGGGGTCCAAGAAATCACAGCAGAGGGGTCGTGGCAGTGGGATGATCATCGTCTGAGCAATCCTGAGTGTGACCTCCGTCCTCAAATGCTTCACTAGGGCCTGCGGAGGGTGGGTCTGTGAGCCTTCTTGCTGGGCCTCCTTTTCCTATCTGCCTATGGTGAGGACATGTCACCCACCCCAAGGGATGCTGGGGAGATTAAACGCCAAAGAGTGTCATGGGGGTTTGGGGGAAGACAACACCAGGGGTTGGGAGCCAGTGGGTGTGGGCTGGCAGGGTAAGAAAGTGGCTTCAGTGGTCGAAGGTAAGACCCAACTCTACTGGGAGTGGGTGTTGGGGGAAGCGTGGGAAGGGCATGGAGCAGCTGTTTGTCCTGGGAGGTCAGCGGTTCCCATTTCCACCCCTCCTAGCCTGGGTGCAGCACGGCTAGACTCAGAGGCACCTTCTGCTGCAGTCAAGCCTCTGAGTTCTGAGTTCAGATCTCAGACAATGACTGAATGCCACTAATTGCTCACGAGCATCTTATCACAAGCTCTCCAGGGACACGGCCCTGCCAGAGGCTTCCTGCAGTCGCAACTCTCAGTTTCCTTCTATCTTTACACTCTGGAGCCAGACTCTGCTCCTATCATATAGAAAGTAAGGCAGATCAGTACATGCACATGTGGCATGGGTGAGTTTGTAAACACACTTTATTTTTTAGAGTGGTTTTAGCTTTACAGAAAGAAATGCACAGCACATACAGAGTGCTCCCATGCATTCCTGTCTGGTGCCACAGAGTTCCCACTATTAACAGTTCACCTTAGTGCAGTGCATTTGTTACAATTGATGAACCGATATTGTTACATTGTTACTAACTGAAGTCCACGGTTTATGTTAGTTTGCTCTTTGTGTAGTACATTCTATGGTTTCCGAGTATATGCATCACAAAAATAGATCCCTTCCAAATTTTATGAGAGAAATAACAAATACATTAAAACACAATACAGTAAAGACAATAAATGGCATATAAATGCTCAACTATAAATATGTAGATGTAAATGGCAGGGTTGCTGACTATGAAACAAGAACTCAGGTACATTTCGATCTTAGATAAGCGATGAAACTTGGAGTCTAAGTATGCCCTGGGCAACTTTAGGGCATTGTTATTCTAAAAAGTTTTCTTGGCTCTTGAAATTCAGATTGGATTGAGTGTTTTTATTTTTATTTACAAAACCAGGCAAACCTAATACTGATGAAACGCATTAAGAAATACTCATCAGGTGAGACTTTTTTCATACATGACTCATAGCTTGGGAGTACTGCAGGCAGAAGTTGGGTCAGAATTCCCGGAACTAAACCCACACATCCTAGAATTCTCATGGATGCAGATGGAGTGTGATGTGGTGTTTGTTCAGCCAGAATCACTCTGGAGTTAAGACAGGAAGTTGGCAAACCTTGTCTCTCAACACTTGCTTGGCGGGCTCCCCCAGCCTCCCAGTTCCCCTTTCTCTTCATCAAAACCTATTCTCAAATCATGTCTTCTTCTACTAAGCAAATGCTGTCATTTAGAAATGACCACTGCAACTCAGTGTGGATTTCTCAGCTGTCGCCACGTGGGAGACACTGACAGTCCATGGTAAGTGTCTTCCTGTGTTGTTCCGAGGACTTGCAGTCAACTGGAGAGGGACTGGAGCTCAGCTGGTTTGGAATGGACCCAGGTATTGGTGCTTTTCCAAAAGGTGATGGACCATGGCTGAGGAAATAAGAACAAAAGCCTCACAGTGGGAACTCAGGCAGCATCCAGGCAGTGGAGTACACAAGGTGGTGCATCCGGTCCTTTGCACCATCCTTGAAATGAGCCCCTTGTGTGGCCCCAAGTGGGTCTGGACATGATGACTCACTCACCCTTGAATGGGCCAGGCTTTTCCAGACAACCCTAAACTCTCCTTGATTTACAAGGCGGTGAAATTCAAGGCCCAGAGGAGATTTGAAATTCAAGGTTCAGAGGGGGTTTTCTAGGCTGGCACTGACCTGAAATGAATACAATAACATCGGTGGAGAGTCTCACTGAAGATAGCTTTCCAACTGGGAGGATGTCTCTAAGAGTTCCTGTACAGGAAGGAGGGGAAATGACTGGATGTCATCAAAGCAGTGACTCTGGGCATGGTGGATACATTGGGAGTTGAAAGCCTGAGCCCCCTGGATGAGCTACATTTGGACGGGCACACACATTGGGCTGTGTGGCGGCTGCTGGTGACTTCGAACTTCTTTAAGACCCTTTCAGTCCAACGACTACTGACAGGAGGAGGTAGCACCTTGGATGTCCAAGGATCTCTTGTGGATTTTATGGCGCTGCTGCACGATCCCACTAATGGCTCCAGCAGCATCATCCAGGAGCCCATCCAAGCCCACTGCACACCCCCGGGGGCGCAGCTCTCTTACTATTCCCCACGGGCCCCAAACACCCTGCTGCCCTGAGCGGGGTATTCTGAGCAACCGTGGGACGTCAGCCTTGGGACCAGAGCCCTTCACCCGCCCATCACCGGGGCCATTCCTCGCCCATCTCTCTCCCCCTCTCACCACCTAGTGACTGTGGTGACATTGTGTGCTGTGGAGACACCAAGTCTGTTCCCAAAGAATGTAGCTTTCCAGCGTGACTGTTGCTCCAAGTGGAGAGGACTCACGGAGAGAAGGAGGGGCAGCAGATGCACCCCGTGATCTCATGCGAAGTGGACATGGTGCTTGCAGGGGATCTGCAGGAAGATACCTGGTGATGAGAAGAGCCCTGCTCACCTGCCCACTGGCCTACGTATTCCTCTTCCTGCCTTTTCACTTCCCCGCCGCCCACCCTCTGCCCTCGATGGCATCCTCAACAGCAACCTCCAGGCCCCAAGTCTCCCCTCCCCATGCCATTCCACACCCACCTGCAGCAGGTCTTCCTGGAGCAGAGCCTGGCTCACCCTGGCCTGATCCGGGACTGCAGGGTGAGCCTTGGCCTGCAGACTCCAGCCAAGACTCCCGGCCTCCCTGGGAGCACACCGGTCTCCTCCACTTCAGTCTCCTCATGCCTCCTGGCTCAATTTCCAGGGGCCCATTGCCTGTCACATGGCAGAACCTTGTGCTGGGTCTCTATGTAGACTGCCACCTGCATGGGCCCGTGTTGAAACATCTGCTGGGGTCTTTGGAGACAGTCAACTGCAGGCTTGCGTAGACAGTAAGAGAAGGTGGTGTGTGTAGAAAGTCAGGTGCAGAAGGCCTGTTTAGACAGTCAAAACAGAGGCTTGTGTAGACAGTCAGAGCAGGAGACAAGTGTAGACAGTCAGAGCAGAAGGTCTGTGTAGACAGTCGTGTGCTGAAAGTGTGTATTGAGAGCAGAGGCTTGTGTAGACAGTCTGGTGCAGAAGGCTTTTGTGAACAGTCAGAGCAGAGGCTTGTGTAAACAGTCAGGGAAGGAGGTTTACATAGACAGAGCAGGCGGCTAGCATAGATGGTCAGGGCAGGAGGCATGTAGACAGTCAGTGTAGAAGTCAAGTGTAGGCAATCAGGACAGGTGTATATAGACAGGGCAAGAGGTGTGTAGAAACAGTCAAAGTAGGGAGCATGTGTAGACAGCAGAGCAGTAGACATGTGTAGACAATGAGGGCAGGAGATGAGTCCAGATATCAGGGCAGGAAGCATGTGTAGACAGGACAAGAGGTGGCATCAGCTGACATCTGGGTCCAAGTGGACAGCAGCCTGGCTCAGTCCTGGGATCTAGTGACCGCCCACTGGGGGCTGATGCCCCACCCACCAAGGCAGATGCCCCACCCACTGGGGCTTGATGCCTCACTCAGCCCTCTCTGGCAACTCCTCACAGATCATAAACTCACCCATCTCTCCACTTTGCCGCGCAGGGAGCAGGGGTAGGGCTGCTTCACTGAAATATTGTCCAGTAAACTCTCTGTGGGAAGGGCGGAATCCCTGCTAGGCACAAACACAAAGAGAATGTAAGTGTCTGTTCCAAGTTTAATTGCTGCCCTGAACCTGTGGGCTTTTCACTGCTGCAAGATAAGCCATGGCTTTTTAGCAATGACGTCAGTTACATTCACGATTCTGCTTGCAAATACCCAGGTAAGTATTACAGCCAAAGTTTCAAAACCACACAGAGCAGTGTGTGCACATATGCATGCGTGTGTGTACCTGTGCGTGAGTGCACGTCTGCACATGTGGGCCCACAGGCCTGAGCACATGTGTCTGGAAGCACACGTCCAGTCTTTCCTGGAGGATGTGTCTTTGTCCAGGCCTCCTCCCGAGTCACAGGACCCCGTGCACAGACATACTCACAGAACAGGGGGATCTGAGACTAAACAGACACTTGAGAAACGCATAACTGTCCTTATTTATTTTTTTGATGTATTTATTTTTAAATTTTAGAACTGGGGATACATGTACATGTTTGTTGCATAGATGTATTTTGTCATGATGGGGACCGGATGGATAGGGGACATTATATCCAGTAAGGAGCAAGACGGTTTTTATTGTATTTTATTTCACTTTATTCTGTAGAGATGAGGTCTCTCTATGTTGCCCAGGCAGATCCATTTTTGCTAACGCTGCCTGCTACTCATCTTAATGAATGGCCTTGACAAGAGAAGCTGAATAGGCACATGTACTTGAGATGTTCCCCTCCGCCTAATATTTTATTTCTCTAATTAGTGGGGCTGACGTTACCTGCATCAAAACTCTGCTGACGTTCACTGTGCCTGGAAAAGGAGTGTGTGATAAGAGTGTTTATTCTATCTCCAAGGAATTTGGTGCTCTGGGGCGGGGTGGAGGGTTAAGTCAGGGAGGTGGGAAGGAAGCTGGCGATTACTAGGTGTGATTACTATGGAGGTAAGGCAAGGTTCCACTGTAGGCCAACCCCAGGTCTCTTGGACTTGGCAGGTACTGGGGGAGGAGTCTTCCAGGACTCACGCGAGATGGATCGATGGCCATCCAGGACTGCAGAGAGTGTTCAGTCCCCCACAGGGGTCACATCGTGCGGGGCACAAACAGTCTTCTCTCAGGTCACAGTTTCTGTAACCCAGAATAAGTGTCCTCACTCAAAAGCACACTTCTTACGGCTAACGTCCAGTTCCAGTTAACTTCAGCGACCCAGGGTTGGAGGGCAGCTGAGGACGATTGGTGATGTACAGGGATTGGGGGCAGAACCTGGGGCAGCCTCTTGGCTTACCTGGGAAGAGCCTTTGTGCTGGGGCGTCACAGGCCCCAGTGGGGTCAGCCAAGGTATAGCAGACGGTTGCTTACACAGCATCTTCACGGACTGTATCTCATTTAAAGGGCATGAAAGTCCTTCAGATCACTCTGGGTAGGTGTCATTATCTTCACCCGCCACACATGAGGGTGCCGAAGCCCAGGTGACTTGTTTAAGGACCCTGGATAGCCATGAAGGTGATGGTGAGGTTTATTTAAGTGGAGCTGGCATTGGCCCTGCATTGGTACCATGGCCCATCTCATCATCATGAGGCTCCCAAATCATACTGACTCTCATCTCCATCTGACAGGGTGAGGGGGGAGCGTGGAGGCTGTCTGAAGCTTGAAGGTGGCCCATGTAGACTGAGAGTAAGGAGTTCACCCTGGGTCCCGCTCCTGGCAAGGCACCCAGCCCACACCCATCAGTGTCCCCTCTGGTCCTCACTGTTCCCTCTCGTGGGTGACTGCCCCTGGCCTTCACCCAGTGCCCATGGCACTCCACCCTTGCCCACCCCTGCTTCCAGCTTTTACTCATCTTTGGGGGAGTGACTCCTGGGATGGCACAGAGACTATGGTAAGGACCAGCAGTTCCACCTGGCAGGCTGTGTGTGGTTCCTCTCTCCATCTTCACCCTGGCTCGTGGGAGCCTTCATGGTAAATGTCCACCATGGCACTGTGTGTTTATGCAAGCATGCAGCAAGACATAAAGAACATGGACTCCATTCTATGTGCAACACGGAATGTCTCTCCACAGACTGGAATGGCAGAATGTCTGTCCTGCTGTGGGCAGAGTCGCTGCCAGCATTAGTTGTTTTCCCTAAATCAGCCAATGGCAAATCCACAGAAAAGCTCATCAGATTGAAAATAATATGGATATTGCACAGTCATGCAAAAAGTAGGGATACTGGTGGTGCTGAGCATCCCGGTCTCAGCCCTCAGATCGTGGTGGGCCCCACCCCCTGCCATTCCAGAGTGTGGCACGTTGGTGTGAGCACACCCTGGGACCCACCGCCAAGCTCAGCCTGAGCTCTGAAAAAAACGCATGGTAGGAAGTGCCTCTCATTCTGGTTCTTCCTGAATCAGGAATCTTAGCACACGTTCTTCCCTTGATTTTTCTTTCTTTCTGCAGCCTTCTCATTTTAGTTTATAAACTGATGTGATTCTGTGTCATATCATCTGTAGCTCAATCCGCAGGCATATCCAGGCCACCTATGTCAACATCTAGATCTGGATGGTCTATGGCTGTAGCTATAACCATATCACTGATGTATGTATCTACAGGCATATCCACATAATCTTTATTTCCATCCAGATCTGTATCCAAACCATCTATCTCGTTCTGTATCTCTATCCACATCTAGATTATCCGTGTCTGCACCTACAGCAATATCTATATCATCTATGTGTTCATCTCTATCCTCTAAATTGGTATCATTTGTATCTCTAGATCCATATTGTCTATCTATATCCACATTTCTACATCTGTACCTGTATCCATTTCTGCATCTATATCCATATCTATATTCAAACCATCTATCTATATCTGTATCTGTATATCTATATCTGCATCTGTACCCATATCTGCATGCATATCTGTCATCTATCTGTGTCTGCCTCCATATTTGTTTCTGCATTCATGTCTATACCTACATCATCTATCTATACCTCTCTTTCGCAATATCTGTATCCATATATCTTTCTCTATAGCTGTGTCTGTATCCACATCTACATCCATATCATCCATTTCTATAGCCCTTCTATGTTTTCCAGATCAATATCTGTAGCTATAGGCATTTCTATATCTAGAGTCATATCTATCTTATCTATATCTATGCGTGTTTCTAGATCATCTGCAGTGATACGATTTGTATCCAAATCTCTATGCCATCTCTAACTCTATCCATCTCTATCTCATTGGCGTCTGTATCTACAAGTGTATCTGTATCACCATGATCCACAGGTGCATATGTTATATCTATAGGTATGTCTGTATCAACTCTATGTATACCTCTGTCATCTAAATCAGTATCATTTATGCCTATATATCCAGATAACCTATCTATATCCACATATCTGTGTCTACATCTATATCTATAAAAATGTTGATATCCAGATCATCTATCTATATCTACATATCTGTATCCGTATCCGTATCCATGTCCACACCAGGTCCATCTCCATATCAGCTAGGTCTAGTTCTACATCTGCATGTATAGATCATCCGTATATTTTGCCACATCTGTATCCCTCTCCCCTGGAATTTAAACTTCTGAGAATGAGGGAACATCTGAGAGGAAGCTGAAACCCATGACTGTACTTCCCCACACATTTCCTGTCACTCTCTCATCACCTTCTAGGGATGCACACTCAGCAGGACACAGGGGTGCCCTGGACCTTCCCTGACCCACAGGCACAGCCCGAGTGCTCACACCCCATCTTGTACATATCCACCCTGCTCCTCTCCCGTCTTCTGCTGGGCTTCCATGGCAAGACCTTAAAAGTCATGCACAGCATTTCTTCCTTTTGGTTTCTCTCTCTCTCTCTCTCTCTCTCTCTCACACACACACACACACACACACACACACACACACACACACACACACACCTCATACTCAGAGTAACCCTGGAGGCTCCCTAATTGCACACCGGGCTCTGTACTTCAGATGCACACGTTGCTGGCACAGTCTAATTTTGGAGCAGTTATGTGCACGTTCCTGCACATGGCTTAACAACCCTTGAGCAAGACCTATCAAGCTGACCGTGTACTTGAGGCATATTTTGGGGTTGTCAATCATCACCAACCAGCAAATTGGCACCCTCTCTCCAACCTCAGTATGTGAAGAAAATTGCAAGAAGCTGTGGGTTCACTCTTTCCCTACCAGGAAATGTCTCTGTCGGGGTGCCCAGAGCCTAATGGGAAATCTCCAAGCACACACGCTTTTCCTGTTTCTGATTGCAAGTAAATATTTTGAGCTTAGGACTAACCATAAAAGCTCGGCTAGAGGATAAGCAAGCAGGTAAGTCTTGACAGCATCTGGAGGAGTGTGAGTGTTTTCCCAAGGGCGTCCCCTACCTACCTCTGATGTGTGACCACATGGTCCTGTTCATTGGCCTCTCTGCAGAAACCGACCCTCACACAGTGGGGCGCCTTGCTGACATTTCCTGGGTTCCAGGAAGGCCGTCAAGGTGGCCCTGTGATCATACAGTAAGCTTTCCTACCAATGTGTTTTCTCTCTTGGATGGTGGCATCCTGGGAGGGGCGCCTTTACACAGCAGTGTGGCTTTACTCCTAGCTTGGTGCCAGTACATGCCACATTCCAAAGGAAGAATTGTTAGAGCTAGCATTTCACCCAGGCTGGAGTGCAGTGGCACGATCACAGCTCACTGCAGCCCTGACCTCCTGGGCTCAGGCAATCCTCCTGCATCAGCCTCAGATTATCTTCTTTGACGAAGGTTATATCCAAACCAGGGCACCTGAGAGGCACTCAGGGATCAGGTGGTTTCACAATGCCATGAAGAATTATTAAATATATGACTCAATTCATTGGAGATTATTAACTCTCCAGTGCTGCTTTCAGGATTTTTTATTAGGATGGCTCATAAACACTCCAGAGTGCAAGTGGATGTTGTGTAGACTGTCTATAAATGTGACTCCAGATTTAGAAAAACATTTCAATGCATGAGAGCAAGGTGGCCCTCCAGCAGTGGCATGCTGGCTGGATGGTGGGGCAGAGGAGAGGGATTGAGAATGACTTTCCAACAGGAAAAGAAAGGGTAAGCTCCATTGGTTAAGGCTTTGTTGGTCAAACAGTAAAGATATAACAGTACATTGTTTCCATTTAGAGCAAAGGTGGGCTCAATTAAACAGGACATCTGGACGCATGGAGACCAGCAGGCAATGTGGTGATGGTGCTCGCCGTATGGATGACAGCCGTTTCATCCAGCCAAGTTCCTCTCCTCATGTCCCCTTTCCATGTGCCTCCGTCCCCAAGAAGAGAAACATGACTCCAGTCCGCCAAGCCTCGTATCCAAATAGTCCAAAATACTTTACAAACATTCATCCACGAGTACCCCAACAGCCGTGGGAAGCAGGAAAGAAGAAACATTATCCATGTGTTGCCAAGCCGAGTCCCCAAGACAGCACAGAGTGACAACGTGTCCTGCGGATTCTCAGCCTAAGTTCTGGCTTTTTTTTTCTCCTTGAGAACATCTCCCCTCCCCTTTTTTTTCCTGGTTGCAACATTTTCATAACATGATCTTGAAGAAAAAAGTCAAACGTGATTAGGGTAATTGTTGCCATCTCCAAATGCTAGCTTGTTTTGAGCTATGTTGGAGAGAGGAGCGGTTGACACAGGACAAACTGTTTCTGCTGCCCTCGGAAGTCATGAACTGGATTGAAAGACGTTTAAAAATACTTCTCCTGAGCCAGCAGGACAGTGGTAGCGTGGTAAGAGAGAGGCTGTATGCTTTTTATTGGAAAAACTGTCAGACACCTGGTGTGGATGAGAGAACACAACTATTGTTATCCCAAACCTCCGAGAAGCCTTGACGCCTGCTTGTCATAAGCATAAAGATCACGGTTCTGTGGGAACTGTATTGTTCAAATTTTCTATCAGTAATTCCTCACAACCTGAGTAGTGACTAAAATGACTTTGGATTTTACAAACCCCCAATTTTCCCAACCATGGGCAGGAGTGAGGTGGGCGGAGCTGCTGCTGGGACCCTGAGGTTTCAACATATTTTGCAAGGCCCTTGGGAGCAATTTCCACTTCAAAGTCTGCTTTGACTTCCCTGGGGCTATTTCTTGGGTGTGCATGTATAGAACACGCATCCTGTTTCTTGTGTTTTTCGATCCACTCTCATCAGAACATAGGGCTTGATGAGTGTAGCTTTGCAGGTTTGACTCTAGGGCAGCTCAGAGCAGATTAAGTCACATTCTGTTCCCACAAATCCCATTTCCTCTCTCAACTCAAAGGTCCAGGAGCCCAATCAAGGGCTTGCAGGTCCTTCAGGGCTGCAGTGCTTCTGCCAGCTTATCTGGCGGAGGATTGGCGGGTGATGCTCTCTGGTGATGTGATCAGTCTCAGCCTCCCCCCAGTATGGTGTCCTGTGAAGAGGAATCCAGGTAAGCACACAATGGCACAGACCTCCATGCTGAGCCTGAAAAATGGTCTCAGAAATACATGGCAAGGAAAAAGCACACAGTCTGGGTTTGGGATTCCAGTCTCAGCCCTGTCTTTTCCCACCATCGAGCACAACACGTAGACCTGATTGTCTTCCAGGACAATCTTCTTTCAGGAAACCCACCAAGGAATATTAGTCTTATTCCATTTAATCACCAGATCTGAACGACGAGGAGTTTTCTTCATTAAAGGCACTCAGGAATTCTGGCCAGCTGTCTCCTGCCACTTGGCTGAGGGCACGGTGCGGGGACGAGCTTTTCTGTCCCCGGGAGCTCTCCGTGGTGCTCGGCGTCATTCTGCCGCGTGATTATCCTTGCATCATTCTATTTCCCAACTGGAATCTGAACTCAAGAGCAAGGCTGTGACTTACGGGGTTAACCCTTGACACTCTTTAAGGCACATCACATGCATCCCCGGTTCTGGGGTTTGTTGCAGAAGTCATTTCAAACTGAGCTTTTGTCTTGACAAGTCCATCCACCTCTTCACATTCACAAAACATGAAGCAGCGATAGGAACCCTAGACGGCGTGTTGATGGTTCGATCTTGTGCCAGTGTCTAAGAGCTGCTGGAGAGTTCCTTCTGCCCTGTGTCTTGAAGGTGAAGGCTACATTTCCTCAACAGATGAGGCTCCAGTGCGTTGAGCTCAGGTTCCACGGGGACGTGATCCTGAAACCCAGGACTCCCTGGCTGCCGCCGGAGGGCGGCTGGGCAGGACGGCCTTGTGTCTGTCTAAACCAGGAGATCGACTGCCCGGGGGAGCCCAGAGGTGACATTGTCCCTTCGGAGGAACCTTGCCCACCGGGGAGGAACCACCCCAGAGCGGGGAGGCCCTGGTTCCATTGTCTACAAGCATACACATCATTTTCCACAGGTGAATTCCTTTTTATGACTTTTTAAATACTAAGGTTAATGGGCACTGTAGACTACTATAGGAAAGAATGGCCTGAGTGCATGTGACCTTGGCTTTCTGTTTGTGTTTCAACTTGGAACAAATCCTCTCCTGCGGGGTGTTCCCATGACACATCGTGCCCAGTGAGGGTGTTCTGTTGTGTCAAAGAGCAAGCTCTCTCCGATCTGGCCACTCTTCTGAATTAGGGCCTCCATGGTGATAAAGAGAGACTTCTTGGTGACCCAGGATGTGGAGACTACCTGATGCCCCAACAGAGACTGGCATGAAAGATCCTTTCTGCTAAGAGTCAATGATGAGCAGGCTGGCAACCTCCAGCTGGTCTCTTCATATTTATATATTTTCCAAATTTCAGTAAATATCTGCAGCCAAAAGAGTCAATAAATGTCACCAGTGACCACTTGATGGAGACTGAGGTCTCTGGTGCTCTCAGCACCAGCTGGCTAGGAGCAAGGGGTGCATTCGAGACAGGGTGGTGGGGCCTGCCGGGTACTGGCTTGATTTCTGTGTCCAGGTATGGAAGCCCCTGGGTGAATGACTACTCCACGCTGGCCCTGAGCACCCACTCACGGCTCCGTCAAAGATGTCCCTCCTTCCCACTGGAGGTGGAAGGCCCTTCCCGGGTGGGTCTGTCCTCTCAACTCTGTACGTCCCCTCCTCCAGCTCTAGTTTTCCTTCCACCAATGTCACCTACGTTGGTGTTCTGGGGACAGTTGGCGAGGTGGGAAGAGAGGGGAGGGAAGAGAACACAGCCACCCAACTGTGGCCGGGGGCCAGGCTGATGACGAGGTGATTCATCTCTGGACAGTTGCTACAGTTGCCAGGAGAAGGGACTGTGTGAGAACCTGGCTCTTCTCCTGTGCCCAGCCCGGGCCAGCCTTCAGACACGGGGCTCTCCCACTGTGCTGGCCACCCATCCTGGGCATGTGTGTCACTCCTGGAATGGGACAGCCCCACCTGAGAAGCAAGAGCTGATAGAGTTTGGGTGTACATGTGTGTTGAGGGGCAATTCAGAGTCCAGAAGACAAGATCAGCCAACCCCCATCTTGCATGCTATGTCCACATGTGTCTTCAACACTCACCAGCCGTAACTCTAAAGCCACAAATCCAATCACACACGAGGTGGTTCACGGTCACATTCCCAATGGGTAAGGAGGACCCTTCTGCTACTGTGGCCCCTACAGATCTAGGTAGGCAATGGATCTGCACCAGGGAGAGACAGTGTGCCATTCAACATGTAATTCATGCACTGCTTTATCTTTTTTCCTGAATAATACAGACCATCCTGAGCATGCGGTCTTCTCACTTCGGAGCTTTTCGATATCAAAACAGTTCACAGACTTCTCTTTCCCGGGTGTTTGGAGGCAGGGAAGTTCCTGGTGATGGCTCACACTGCCTTCAGCCTCACCCTCCTTCCCAGATCCCACCTGGCACTGAGGAGTCCCATGTCCATGTAAGCACACGAGCGTTTAAAGCAACTCCTTCTTGGTGTCGGTCACTGGTCACCTCCTTCAGTACTGAGCAGAGGAGATGTGATGGGGGACAGGGTGGAATCACTGCTGTTGTTTTTTTTTTAATTTTCCACCAGGTGTCTTTGGGAGCTGGGAACTACTGGCTTTTCTCAAGATACCTGGGTGTGCATCAGAGCCCCAGCTGAGACAACTGCTTACCTGAGTGAGGTGTGACCACCTGCACCCCACTGGAGGCTGGAACCCCCGGACCCTGAGATGTGCCTGTGTGTGTGTCCACAACTTGGGGTGAGGCTGTCACAGATGATACGGCTGTCTGTTACACTTGATGGTTCCTAAAAGCCAAGTCAGCCCTCCGTCATTCTTCGTCCCGCTCACTTGCTTGCAATTTGGCAAAAGCTAGAAAATATAATGGCTTCTATTTTTAAATGTACAGACAGGGGTATTCTACTCAGAATGATTGAGTTCTAGCATTTTTCTATAGCCACTGGATACTGGGATAACTTTAGATTGTGAAGTGAAGTTTATAATTCATTTTATAAATGCGCATATTGGAATTCTGATAAGTAGAGAAAATAAATCTTCCTTCAAAATATATATTAGACTTTCTACATTGACAAATAATATGTAAACATACATAGTCACACAGTAATTTGACTCTAAATCAATCGTGTGGAGGGTTACCAAAATGTAATATGTTGGACTGCCATTATACTAAAGTTATTTTCACTCCCAGATTTACCTTGTCTCCTGCAGAGCCAAGAAGCAGCCAGAGCCCACTCTGAGATTACTTTCCTGACTCTAATGGTCAGGGTCCAGATCTTTGCTTTCTAGTCAAAAATGACTGCTTCTATTTCTGTGAGTTTGCAAAGGCAGAAATCACACATCTTTCTACACTGATTCTCCCTTCCTACTGCAAATTTTTTTTAAAAAACCAACCCTTTTGAATTAATTAAGAGATATTTTGGGCAGAATCTTCTAAACACTTACAGAAATAATGGGAGAAATGATTAAAGTCAAACACCTGGACCGATCATCTCTTGAAACTGTTGAATGACTTCCTAATGGGGAGCCCACAGGTCCACCAGGGACACGTGTCTAAGGCAAAGTGGGATTTGGAAGACCTACTCAGGGGACCATCAGCACCCAGCCCTTCCACACTGGAGATCAAGGGGTGGGTAACAAATTCTGATGGTGACAGTGATGTTGTGCAGAAGGCAGTCAGAACAATTGGAGAGCAGCACTGAAACACGTTGGCATGAGAAGTATCTTCACGAAGCAGTCAACTTTTTGTAACCAAAGAGGCAGGCTCGGAGACTCAGGGAGGGACCTGGAGTGCCTGCTGGGACTTGGGTGGGGCTCTGAGGCCTGCTCCTGGGGCCACTCCCTAGTGCTTTCTCATTCCGGGCCCCATGGGCAAGTGCAACTTGCAGAGGGCCATGGCTGATGCTGACAGTGGCTCCTCCCTCTCTCCCACTTCCTGCTTCCTCTAGAGGCTGGAGAAGCTACATATTCACTTCATGAGAATTTGAGACAAAATGGAAAATCACTGTGGGTGTGTGAGGGTGGGAGGCCAGGCCTTCTGAGAAAAATGCTCTTCCCTGATGACAATCAGAACAGAACAAAACCCACTTTCATGCCTGGTCCCTTCCTTCCTGCCAGCCACAGGGGAGCAGGTGATTCTTGGAAGGGCAGCGCTGGTCTGCAAACCACAGGCACACATCTGAGGAGTCAGAGCCTCCAAGGCGAGTGAGCGGCTTGGAAAACACAGAGTGTCTGAGTCCTCATCCCACGACTGGGTTGGCGCAACTGTTGGAGAACGTGTGCCCTTCCTGTCTCCATATGTGAAGTCTCATTCCTTGCAGCTAAAAGCAGTCCTAACTGACCAGAATTCAGACTGCAGAGACCTTGAATGCCACATCAATACCAAAGCATGCATATTCATGACAACAGACAAAGCAATCTCATGTATTCACTGTGGGATCAGATGAAGCATGGCTTGTGGACACTCACTGTCCCACACGCCCTGAATGTGGTCGGCATTCAGTGCCTATTTCAGAGAAGATGAATGAACTTAGTTCTCCATCTTCTTCCGTCCACTCCTGGACATTTCTCTATTTGGAGTTTATGATACTCACGGAGGAGAAAAGATTTTCCTCTAAGACATCAGGGCATCAGGGCATAGGACTTCTAGGGTGCAAACAAACATCGATTTTCCATATGGCGACGGCTTTGGGCATGAGAAGGGTCTATGTGTGGTAACATTTGGATGGGACCTTGGCTGCTTGTTCCTTCCACTCTAATCTCGTGTCTTCCCTGGAGAGCCTGTCTCCACTACCTTCGTGATAGGGGTGGTACCCAGAGAGCAAGGGGCCATTTCCTTTTTAGGTTTTAGCCTTTTGACTTAAAATGTACAGTCAGTGTTCAGCCCACCCAGTTTTGTTTCTCTGCCTCAGTATCAATGTGTTTAGTTTCTCTGCATCAGTATCAATGTGTTTAGAAGCTGCTTTTGTTGCTGGGTCAGATGTGGGTGGGTGGGAGGAGGAGGTCTTCTTGGCCACGGCTGTTCTGGGTCATTTTCAGCCTAACTCGCCTCACTTGGAAAACCACAAGTTTTGGGGAGTTCCCGCTTCTTCCTTATGCTCTTTCCTTTCTTCTCTGCCCTGGGCGCCTGCACCTAACCCACGGGACTCCTCCTGTCCCTTCTCCTCCTGGCATGTAACCACCCCCTCCACTCCGATTGCCCTGTGTTTGTCCTGAGGCCTGAGCAAGCTGGGTTCCTTACACCAGGAGGTCATCCCACAGTTCCTGGTGGGTTGGCCCACTCCCTACGTGGTGCTTCAGGGTCCACAGAGCTCCAAATCCTTCATTGCTGTCTGCAGGCCCAGGGAGACCTTGGGCAGGTGGGGACAAGGACTGTCTCAGGGCCCCTAATGCCAGGTCTCCCCTCCCTCCACTAGAGGAAGAGGCATTTCGCATGTGCGGGCTTTCTGTGTACCTTCCTTGTCCCAGTCCTCAGCCTCTCTCGGGAGACCTGGGAAGCCCAAGACATCCTGTTCTCTCTCGCTCTTCCCATTGAAATCTGACTCCCAAATTCAGCAAGCTCCTTGGCCAGCAAGGTTATTTTGAAAGTCAAAGCTAAGCCATGACTTCTGGATTTTCAGCTTTGTTTTTTCCCAAAGTAGTGACTGCCTTGATTTAGGAACAAAAGTGCCATTAGCCAGATAAGAATCAATGAGAGTTCAAAATACATGAGGTCAAAGAAAATAACAAGACATTTGAAAATGTTTTACAGACTGCGATTCTCTACACGATCCTTTGCAAATCTCCGGTAAAGACAGTCGGCTGGAAAGAGCAGGTTATCAATTCTGGAAACATAGTCTAGAGAGGGAACTTTTCCTGGTTGAATAGAAGGCTCTCGAGCCAGAGACAGGAGGGCTCGGAGCATAGGGAGGAATCTATTTCCTTATATCAACGTGTAATTGACCCATCCACCCATCTGTATCTACATGTGTGCGTGTGCCACTAACAACCTCTTGTGGGAGAGTGTTTGTGTCCTTTTGCATGAGGCTGTGAACTCTTACCCTCAGGGTTGATCCAGCAGGCGCACAAAGCCTGCCCATTATTTCTTCGGAACTTGTCCCAGAGACGAGTCAACTCATCAGTTAATTAAGCATTTCATTTGTCCAGTTAACAGTTTATCCATTCAGCGCCAACTACAAGCAAATTACTATGTAAGACATTTTTCCCCCTATGACCAAGGATGGCAAGTGGAAAAATCAAGATGAAATATGACTGCATGTCAGCGTTAAACCTAAAACCTTTAAAACGACTAATTGTTAATTCCAAACCAGAGATATTCTGAGAGTGGCAGAAGGAAGCTATTGGATTTCATAGTATAAAATAATGAATAAAGAAGAAGAAACCCTGAAGAAATGTTTTAGGAGTTCAAGACTTAAATCCTTTAAAATCATTTTTTAAAGATAAAATTTAGCTTTATGGAAACCGGGGGCCATGTTCTTACAAACCCCGTGCAACCCCCCCACATATAAAACCCATCACCTTGCTTCAAGGTAAGAAAATGAAGTTTACTGCTATTGAATCACACTAAAATATTCATCCGTCAGTACTTTGTCAACCATGGTTTTGATGGCATTTAAATTGAATTTAATATAAATTTAAAGGCGTCTCCATTTGCTGTAAGAAGCAATGTGATACCACCATCAACTTCAATTTGAATACCTTAAATGTCCCAAGTTCCAGCTGCCTTGATGCATTCATAGCTGAAAGTTACTTGTTATAATATATATTTTAAAGCACTTTGTTATTTTAAAGTGCAAATAATACGGAAGCCAGAGGTGGAATCCAGCTTTAATATCATGCTCTTAAATGGACTCCAGAAGCAACTGTTGGGCAGTTCGCCTCCAGAGTCCTTCTTTCAGCCAATGGAGGGCTCCCCGGCTGCGTCGACGCCTCGGAAAAGATGCTTATTTTAAATATGCTGATGGCACTGGCTCGTGCACAAGCCTTCTCTGAATATTTCATGCCTGCCTAACAGAAGAGGATCAAAGTTCTCTCTTTTTAAAAAATATTTCCATGCCTCTGTTTTGCTGTTAAAAATGGCCAATAAAATACACTGACAATTTCCAAAAGGAGAAGACTTTGGTTGATTTCTTGGGGGACTGGTCTCATAATAGTAGAAAGTGTGGGTTGCAGGTACTGTTTCCCACGTTGAATGTGTGTGTGTGTGTGTGTGTGTGTGTGTGTGTGTGTGTGTGTCCATTGCTTTCAGAGAGAATCACGCACGCTAGTCAGGGAGATGGGTCCAGAAGGCTGTCTGGCATCAGATGCTGGTGGATCCTTAGGACTGCACTCCCCCCAGGTGGCCGCCAAAGATGCGAATCAGACTGGAAAGGTGGAAAGACGCCTGGCCGGGCGACATTTTGTAAGAGTGTGAACTTTAGCTTGTGGATGATGGGAAGCTTTAAAGGGGTTTAAATCAGAGCAGCGGTTTTTTAACCATCGAGAAAGCCCTCTGGTCGCAGTATTAATGAGTGTTTGGGTGTCATGAAGCGAAGGCTGAGGGTGGGTGAAGGCTCCAGATGGGAGATGACTGAACGGAGGGAGTACAGAGAGGAGGTAACTGACAGCAGAGGGGGAAGGTGCACGGCATGGAGTGGTGAGGGCAGCAGGAAGACACTGGCAGTGGCAGGGCACACCAGTGTGCGGGAGCCACTGCCAATATGGGGTTCTGGGGTCCTGGTGTCTGCAGAGGTGGCTGGCACCTGTATTCCTGGGGAATGACACTTTGGCTCAGGGCCTATGGGGACTGAGTGACATCCAGTAGGGAGCCGGCATATTGATTTGCAGGTCAGTGGAGTGGTCGGCCTGGCTCTCCTAGAGAGCTACCAAGTGTGGTGGTAACTGAAATCAGATGGACATGGCTTTTCCCAAAAAGTGGGGGGAAGCCAGGGCAAGAAGACAGAGACAAAGTGTCACCATCCCTTGCCAAGGGGGGCTGAGCTGAAAAACCAGCAATGGAGAAAAACGCAATTGTGAGAAGCTAAAGACAGGTGAGAAGCATGGTGTACCCCAGGCTTGGACGGGGCAGAGGGGTCAGAGGCAGATGGGCGGAGAGCAGTTTTCCAGATATGACTATCAGAGGCTCTGGGGAAATGCCCCCAGTTCTTTCTCCTGGTGTTTAGAGGGAGTCCGGTGACAGCTGGTCATGATGCTAGGTGGAGGCTTGAGAAATGAGGCCAGGCTCTCTGACAGTAAGGCTAGTCGTGAAGTAAGCAAGGGGAGAGGAGAGGTTGTGGGAAGGCACCAATTCCAAGGGTAAGGGTGGCTGTGGTTACCACAGTCCGTGCCGTGACGTGAGCTGTGCCAGGCATACTCAGCATTAAACCAGGACAGCAGCAGGAACCGAAGCGCGCTTTGTCATCCTGACATCTATGCTGAAAAAGGTTGAAGGCTCCCAAGAAAGGAAGATGAAACCTGCCCTGGGCATCCAGATGGGATGGAAGCTTTAAGTAGCCAGAGGACGAGCATGGTGCGCAGACATGCTGGGTGGGGTCACCAGAGAATGCGTGTTCCCACAACCACTGATGAAGCACGGGGCACCCACTGACCCGCCATCCCTGCTCTGTAGTTGGCAAACTGCACAAAGACCCCATTACGATCCCTAATGGGAGGAGGGGCAGGCTGGCCTAGACTGCGCATGAACCAACTTCAGGTTTGAGGAAAGTAGGTACTCAACACTGTAAATTGAGAGCTCATTTCTTCTTAGATTTAGTTTGAGGCTATTTTTTCTCTTTCTTTTTTCAGAAGAAATGGATTCGCCTATCAGATGGCAAAAGAAATGGGCTGACATTTGAAACTGAATGCATATGATACAAAACTTCAAAAGAAAGTGGTTGAAACATAGAGTTTCTTCTGCTCGTAATTCTCCCTGGAGAGTGTCTGATCTGAGACTTCAGGGAGATGCTCGCGGCCCTGGAATCAGCAGGAAGGCCCCACTGTGGGCTCTCTGGAGGGGCCAGGGCCCGACTCTGACTGTGTCTTCTCCCTGTTCCTCGGATCTGAAATTCATGCAGTTGTTGGCGGTTAGATTCCTGACATGAAGATCCCTTGCAGGCCCCCAAGAGTTCCCATTTGTCTCTCAGGGCTAAAGGGTCCCACTTTTCCCGGGAAGGTCTGCAACACACACACTACCCCTCCTGGGCCTCCTGGGTCTCTCGGGCAGAAGCAGCGTTCTCCTGAGGGGAGAGGGGAGGGATGTCCGTCTGGAATGAAGGCAGCCTCCTGCCGTCCCTGGGCCCTGGGTCCTCTGTTCTTTCCATAGGGGCAGTCCACCCTGCATGTGGGCTTGCAGGAGGTCGCTGGGTTGGTCTAGCTAATCTCCCCCCTCAGTGTAGCGGATTCCAGTCGGTTTCTCCAAACTCCCAGTTTCCTGTGCGGGACCCAACACTGTCCCTAGCTGCCCCTGCCCTGTGGCAGGAGCAAAAAGGGAAAAAAGGAGAAAAAATGAAGCTAATTGTCTTGTTTTGCAAATGATGATGCAAGCTGACAGAGAAGGCGAGAACAAGACAGAGACCAAGCACGAGAACTGTTCTTGTGGAGGAAGCCGGAGACCCTGAAAGAACAGTATGTCAGAAACAGGACTGGGGAAAGATACTCCAAGAAAAGAGATGTGAAGTGCTTAGCACATTCCAGGAAAAAGGTCACTTGTGATTTTGTTATTTTCATTCACAGAGATTAACATGAAGTTCATTCCATAAAGGGAACAGAAGCCCGGCTCGCCCTAGTCGCCCAGCAAACCCCACTCTGCAGAGATTGCGGAAGTTTTTCATTTGTTTTTTTATACCCCTGATGGGTTATCTGCGCAGGAAAGCACCAGAAAGTGACTGCCCTGGATGCATGTTAGTTCCCCGTTCCCTCTCCCCAATTCATTGTCAGGTGTCTCCTGACACCTTCACCACATGTCCCCACATGTCGGACTGGTCTAGACTAGTCCCAGACTCCACCTGTGACTGACCAGGAGTAAGAGCTGACCCTCACAGACAAGGAGGATGCTGGGAAAATTGTCAGACTGTGGTCAGAGCCACTTTCACCAGAGGGCATGATTAGGGAAAGCATGCAGTCTCGCGGGGCACTGGCAGCTCTTGAGGACTTGTAGATCTGGCATGGGACGTATGCTCTATATCAGAGACCGGAGAGAGGCCACATTACAACATTAACGGTCCTTCTAACCTTCCCATCTGCTGCCTGGGCCGCTTCCCTAACCTCTGCGCTCAGCTAACTGCTCCCTGCTGTTCCAGCATGATGAAGCATGTTAGTTCCCTGTTCCCTCTCCCCAATTCATTGCCAGGTGTCTCCTCATGCCTTCGCCACATATCCCCACATGTCGGCTGTGGCTGCAGCTAGAAGCTTCCCGCCATTCACGCAGACGCACTAGATAAACAACACTCAGATGACTGCTACCTGGTTCCCTCTTTTTAAAAGGCTAAACCCTACAACTTGAGGAGGCAAAGGAAGACTGAGAGTTAATGCAGTCAGGATGCACTGAGGCTGAGACTTGGCCAGGGCATGCAGAGGTAAGGATGCAGAAATCTCGGAAGATGTCAGCAAGGAGGCACCGAACCCTGTAGGTTGGGGAGTGGGATTCTCATGGGGAAGCTAGCCCATGTTACAGCCTCAGAGGCAGCCAGAAAGCCAAGGTGTCAGAGGGTGGCAAAGAGACATGATATTTGTGTCTCATTTTGCAGGATGCAAATTATTCTATTTTTGACTTTAATAATAAAAGTATAAATTAACAAATTTCCTAACTTTGGGAGATCAGGCAAAGAATTGATAGTGGTATAAACATATATGCAGATTTCTAGGAAATAAAGAAAGTAAACTAAGCATAGTCCAGAGAACAAAGGAGGGGAAAATGTCAGACATTTTCTCTAAGGTGAAGAAAATAAATAAACATATTTCTAATTTTATTTTATTATAGAGATGTGGGGAACAAGCCAGAATTAACTACACAAGCAG
This sequence comes from Carlito syrichta, assembly GCF_000164805.1. Lineage (NCBI taxonomy): Eukaryota > Metazoa > Chordata > Mammalia > Primates > Tarsiidae > Carlito > Carlito syrichta. The sequence goes on along the minus strand of NW_007247232.1, from coordinate 504,797 downwards.
GCTGCATACAGATGAAGTTTGGGCCTCCAACTGGCCCTCACTTCCCCTGGCTTGGGACCCATTGTGTTGCGATGTGCCTCCCTCCCTCCCCTGGCAGTGTCCTGCAACTGCCAATCCCTCCCTTGCGCTAATGTGACTAAGGATCAGGGCCCACTTATGAGTGAGAACATGCGGTATTCAGTTTTTTGTTTCTGTGAAGTACGATGGTGTCCAATTCCACCCAGCCGCCAATTAACAGAGGCACCCTAAATGTGCATGTTTTTTTTGTTGTTGTTGAATTGGAGTCTCACTCTGTCACCCAGACTGGAGTGCAGTGGCCACTCCTGGCCACCGCGGGCTCGGCCTGCTGGGCTCCGGCGATCCTTCCGCCTCAGCCTTCCAAGTAGCCAGAATTACAGGCATGCGCTACCACGCCTGGCTGATTTTTAAATTTATTGTAGAGATGAGGTCTCGCTGCCCAGGTGGGTCTTGAACCCGTGGGCTCAGGCAATCCACTCACCTCAGCCTCCCAAAGGCGCAAGATTACAGGCTGAGCCACCAAGCCCGGCTAACGTGCAAGTTTTAATAAAATAAGTCAAGGAACAGGGCACGGAGTCACACAGGCATAAGCCTAGCTGTGCTGCAAAAGCACAGATACAGAAAAATGGCTAAAACAAAGTGTCCTAAGTATTAAAACTATGCGCTAGCAAAATCTCACACGGGACTTAAAGTATTTTTTAAAGTTATTATGCACAATGCATGAGTGCTTTATAGCCATAACGTTATCATGCACTTAATCATGCCTGAACTAGGCGGACATGAGCACAGTTTTGAAAATGGCAGGAAGATGCTTTGGTTTCATCTGGCCACGCATCTTTTGCTTTACTGAATCATGAGGGATCACGCCTTCTAGCTATGTATGCAGGACAGTAGTATCATCCATGGCCCTGGGCCATGGGTCCCCTCACTACTCTTCTTGCCTCCAGCCCCTTCCCCCCACAGTGTCCCACAAGCCCTTGCTGAGAAGTTGTGAAATGGTATTCCTGGGTTCTCACATTCCTTTTTGGAAAAGTGAGTCCTTGATAGTGACAGTACCGTGGTGCCAGAGGTGAAGACCTTAGGGGTAGGGGTTTGTACTCTGGGATGGAGGGACGCAGGGTGGGGTCCACCACCCTGAGGCTGGGAGGGGAGAGGGCAGAGCTGCTGGAGAGGGGCAGTGGTCCCTGTGAGCGATGCTCTCTGTCCTCAAGGGTACAGTTGCAAGGAGTGCAGCCCCAAGGACCAGAAATGCCACGGAAGGGAGCTGATGGATGTGGGGGTGAAGAGAGCAGGAGGAGGAGGCTTCACAAAAAGTCCTGACAATTCAGGACAAGTGGCCGGGCAGGACCATCTTTAAGAAACTGGGATTCTAGGAGGAGTCAGGCCCAATGCTGCGTCAGAGGATCGTGGTCCCAAAGAGCTGGGTCTTGTGGGCGTTGCCTCTGAAACAGATCATGGCAGCCTCCTGAGGCTGACCTTTGGGCAATGGGCAGTGGTGTGTTTCATTTCTCTTGAGGGGGCCCAATGGAAGCAAGCCCGTGTGTGGATCTCAACAGCCGTGAAAGCTGCTCCACTTTTTGGCAAAGAGGTCAGGAGAGTCCATGGACAAATCCTGAGCCCTGGAGTTAAGGGGAAGATGGGACCCTGGGGACGCAGCCAGAGTCTCCAAGGAAGACCTTAACATACACTCAGTCCCAGATAGCAGCAGGCCGATACCTGAGAAGGACGACCTGGCATTATGCGCGTGTACACGCACACAATCATTCGTCAGACGCTCGTGTAGCATGCAACTGAGAAAGGCTGAAGTTGACGTGTGGTGTCAGGTGCTCCGCCTTGCAGGGCTTTCTCTCTCTACGACATGCTAGCAGGTCACAGGGAGTGACCACACACACTCCTGTCTCAAAGGGAGACATCTTCAAACAGGAAGCCAACTGAGAGAGTTGGTTTTCTGTTTTTGTTTTGTTTTGTTTTATGTTGTTTATCGTTGTCAGGCTGTTGACCAGGCTGGAGTGCAGGGACACAATCATGGCTCACTGCAGCCTTTACCTCTCAGGCTTAGGCGATCCTCCTGCCTCAGCCTCCGAGTAATGCCATCATGCCTGGATAAGTTTTAAATTTTTTTGTAGGAATGAGGTTTTGCTATATTGGTTAGGCTGATCTCAGACTCCTGGGCTCACATGATCCTTCTACTGCAGCCTCCCAAAGTGTTGTGATTACGGGGGAGGAGCTTACTCAGCCTCCTTGCAAAGTTACCAACAGAGCCAGTACATGAATGGTAGGAGCAACTAGACCATGCATAGCCAAAGACGGGGGAGTGGGGCAGTGGTGAGTATAAGGAACCAGACAGCTGCTGAGAGGTAAAGCAGGCATGAGGCCAGAACCATGCCGGGATCTCCTGTTGTGTCCCGGCACTGCTTGTTGGTGGCTTCTGGAGGGAGCGTCTTGCCCATGGTCACTTACAGCAAACGTGAGGTTATGCACGTGTTTCCCAAATGTTCTATGGGTAATTCCTGCTACATTTGATGCCCGGCTGTTTTTCCTGCCAATTTTTGTTTCTAATTCAATATCCAGAGAAATGCATGAAGCTGGGATCTGTATGCAGGCAAACGATTCTCTTCTAATTAAAAAAAGTGAACTAATAGGAGCGTGTCCAGGGCGAGAGACAAGCAGTGGCAGATCCCTCTAAGCACATGGGGTGACTGGACGGAAGAAAAGGCATGCGGCCCGCAGCTATGCGGGTGGCAGTGAAGGCCCTCCTCGTGGCACACAGTGGCTAGGAGATGTGCCCCAAACACGTTTTGTCTAAACGCTCTTCTGTGGTTGGTTACGGAGTCATGTTTTGGTAGCCGTGATGACTGCAATAGCATGTTCTCACGATGTCTTCATCTTCACCCTCAATCTCGCTATTTCTTTGAATGGTCAAGTGGGGGCATCTCCTGAGATCTGAATCCAGACTCCGGCTCAGAGCACCCCAGCCTCTGTGCCCCTTGAGTGCCTCTGCCCTCCTTAGAGGATGGCCCATCTTCATGTTTTCCCCATTGGCTTCTGCCCATGAGGTCAGCACTCACCGTCCTCTTATTTTATTTTTCTGGAGGGATTTTGATAACGTGCCAATTCACTCATGCATGCCTTAAGATCTCTCCTCTCGGCCAGCCCTAAAGTAGCTTCTGCCCAAAGGAGTTAGGGGCCAGGAGTTTGTTTGGGAGGTGATTTCAGAGGCTAGGAAGGGGCAGGGAGATGGGAAAGGGGACTGCTATCACTCCCAGACCTGCTAGGAGCTGGTCTCACCCCAGGACCTGCATGCCAGAGCTCTGAGGGCCACTGAGTCTTGCTCTCTCTGCAGCAGAAGCACACGAGTCTCTGTGGCTGTGCTTAGATATCATTGGGTTCCTGCTGCCCTGTCCACATTCCTGTTCATGGCTCAACCTCCCAAGTACTTGCAGTCAAAGCTGGGGAGACTGTGAATGACTAGCCTAGCACCCTGACTGGCTACCCTGCCAAGGAGCATCCAAAACATAGACTTGGAAAATGTGGTCCTCTCACATACACTCAGGCTGTGCTCAGAGCACTGCACTCTCACCGAAGGCTAACTTAAACCCTAATTCTTCCCTAACCCTAAACATAAGCTCTAACCCTAACCCTAACCCTACGCCAATCCTAAACCTCAACCTAATTCTAACCACTAACACTAAGCCTACCACAAATTCTAACCCACAAAAACTAACACATATTCAAACACTAACTATAACCCTACTCCTAATTCAAACACTATACCTAAGCCTAGCGACTAACTCTAACACAAACCCTTACAGATATTCTAATCATAAGAATGCAACCTAACCCAATCATAAACCTGAAAGTAAAAGTTAATTCTAACATTAACCCTAACCCTACCTCTACCATTAACCCTAGGCAAATTCTAACCACTAACCATTGCAATAACACTACCACAAATTCACCACAACCATAACCCTAAAACCTAACCAAATTGTAAACACAAAAGCTAATTCTAACACTAACACTAAGCCTTAACCCTAAAGCTAAACACCACCCCTAACACTGGCACTAACCAAAACCCTAACTTAAATCCAAACCTAACCTTGATTCATACCAAAACCCTAAACATAAACTTAACACTATCTATAGCCACTAACCACAACCTTACAAAAAATTCTAAGCATAAACCAAATCCTAACTCAATCAGAAATCTGAAAGACAATGTTAATTTTAACACTAGCCATAAAATCTAATCCCAACCTTAACCCTAACCAAAATCCTAACCCAAGTCCTAACCGTACACCAAAACTTAGCCCGAACCCACACCCTGGATCTAAACCTAAACCTAAACTATAACCCTAGGCATAACTCTAACACAAACCAAATCCTAAAACTAACTCGAACCAAAAATTATAAACATAACCATAACCATTAGTAAACCCAAACCCTACAATTAATTCTAACAATAAACCAAAAACCTGACTTTAAGCAAAAACACCAACTCTCACACAAATCCGAACCTTAATTTTACCCTAACCTTAACCTTAACCTTAATCCTAACCCATGCTCTAACCACTTGTAAACCTGAACCCTTAAGTTAATTCAAACACTAACCCTTAAACCTAACCTTAACCAAAAACACCAAGCCTAACCCTAACCCAACCCTAATCCAAACCAAAAACATAACCCTACACTAACCTAACCATAACTTCTAACACTAATACCTAACCCTAACTCTAACCCTAAACCTAAGACCTAACATTTTCACCTATGACTAACCCAAATACTACCCCAAACCCTAACAATACTCTAACCCTAACCCTAACCACTAACCCTAAATCCTAAACCAAAACGTACCCTAACCCTAACCTTAACCCAACCCTAATCATAAACTCTAACCCTAAATCCCTGGCACTAACCCCTAACGCTGGCACTAACCAAAACCCTAACTTAAATCCTAAACCTTGACCCTAATCCTAACTCAAGCCCTAATTCTAAAACCTAATCCTAATGCCTAACCCTAACCCTAAGCATGCCTCTACCCCTAACACTTCCCTATTCTGATCCCAACCCTAACACTAACCCTAGCCATAATCTGAACCCATAATCCTAATATCTAAACCTAACTCCAGCCCTAACTCTACCCCTAATCCTAACACCTTCCCCAACCCTAACCCTAACTCTGACCTCTCACTGCTGACCCCTGCTCAGAGACGAGTTCTGCCAGGCTAGCCTTCAGGCCACAAGAAGGTGCCCCCCATGCATTCGGATTCTAGGTCTGGTGGTCAGTGGGGATGTAGTCCCAGGTTGTCAAACGCCCCTGACACCGGGAAGGGGCAGCCCCACAGTGCCGAGTCCCATCTGCGGTGAAGACCCCAGGCTCTATGTTCAGCCCACTCTCTTGTTCCGCTCACCTCTTCCTGGGCTGACCCAGAGAAATCTGAGCCTGATTTCAGAGAAGGATGGCGCAGTGCCTGGTTTCGAACGAGGTTTGAGGTCTTTGTCCAGCAGCCACATGGGGGTGACATCTGTCATAAGAGCAGCCACACCTTGCGTTAGCCACCCTTGCTCGCGGGTAGATGTCTGCTGTGTGGATTGAACACTATCCATGAGATCACGCCCCATGCAGATTTGTCCACGTCAGCTGAGGGCATGACCTTTGGGACATCGGAAGCAGAGGTTACCTGCTCCAGCCTGAGCCACCTGCCATTCAACAGCACTGTCTATGCTGCGTGGGCGACCCACTTGGGAGATGCTCAGTGCTCTCACACAGTGTCCGATGGACCCGCACTCCCAAGCCTCCTGGCCTCCCACACTATGTGTCTGTAAACCGGTTTCAGGTGAAAAAGAGGGTGCCTGCTTCATATCAAGAATTAAATTTTAATGTCTATCCCACTTTCCAGGATACCACAAAGGGTTTCTCCACAGGAAAGCCCACTTTCTCTTAGTTGCCACTCCACAAAATCTGAAGATTCGTTTGCACACGTCATGGAATGCACATGGACCCATGGCCACTGCGGGGAGTCTTTGTGCTTACGATGTCATCTTCCAAGTCTGGCTACTTCTGAGCGGTCCTATTCTGGTGAAAGATCTGACCCGTGTGCTATTTCTCCTTGGGCTTGGGTCATCTGTGACGTTTGGGCCCCTGGTCGGCAGAGAAGATTCAGCTGTGAGCTGTGAGATGTGTGTGCAAAGCCTGTTCACTGCCTCTGTCCCTGGCCCTGGGGACAATCTGGCTGGTGGACACAGGGGCCAACTAGGGATGCAAGGGAACCTTCATTTGTTCTAAAAACACAGACACATCTCGCTTCTGTGCCATCCACAGGTGAGCTTTTGAAATGAAAGGCTTCATGTTGTATCCTGCTGTGCATTCCGTGGACTAGGCTCCTGGCTTCTGTTTCTCCAACTTTTTTTTTTTTTGGTTGATGTCTCACTCTGTTGCCCAGGCTGGAGTACACTGGCAAAATCATGACTACTGCAGCCTCGACCTCCTGGGCTCAGACAATCCTTTCTCCTCAGCCTTATGAGAAGCTAGGATTACAGATGTGTGTCACCATACCCAGTTAATTTTTTTTATTTGTTATAGAGACGCAGTCTCGCCATGTTGCCTGCGCTAATCTTGACCTCCTGAGCTCAGTCAATTCTCCCACCTTGTTCTCCCTAAATTCTGGGATTATAGACATGAGCTACCACACCCGACTTCCCTGCCTTTTAATGCCTCACATAACACCAGCAAGGCATCCTAATACCCAAGGTGCAAATCTTCCCCAGAAACTCTGAGCATCCTCAGAATCCACCAGCGACAAATGTCTCTGGGCCAGACCTGACATAACATGTGCCTGGATCCCCTTAACCCTGTCTAATAGGAACATTTTCCCATCAGCATGTGCCGTTTGACGCATGTCCTCCATTCAGGGAGGACAGAGTGCCTCCGCTCAGGGAGGCCGTCCAGCTGGGCCCAGGTACACCCTGATGTGCTGTCCTTGTTCAGCATCTGTGACCTTCTTAACACATTCCACTTGTGGTCTTTTAAAGCTGTCAGAGCAGAATGATTTTCAGTCACTCTGCTCTGGAGTAGATTTAAAATCATGTCCCCAAGGTGGTAGATTAATAGATTAAAAAGGTAACATATTAATCTAGCACATCGTCCTGTCCGCTTGCCCGTAAGATACAGCATAACTGTCATGCGGCCATGGCAGTTCTTCAATGAAACATCAACATCCTCGGAGTGGGGCTCTCGGAATGCATGCGTTGACCATTAGCCTCAGACCCAGGTGCTCTCCAGTGAGTCCAGATGCAGGGGAAGGTACTTGTCCCAAGTCCCTGTAGAACAACCCATGCCTGGGTTCTGGTTTGTGCCTCGCTCTGGTTTGTGCCAGGCTCTGGTTTGCACCAGTTTGGCTAGGGCAGATGGCCCACTGTGCATCCTTCCCTATTTTCTTGAGAAAAAGAAGCATTCTTCCTTGTCAGATGTTGCACTTCCAGGAAAGCAGAGAGAAAGTGTTGGAGGCTTCCACTTACTTATGCATTTTGCTAATGAGATCTTGCAAGGCAATGAGCATTTGGATCCATGACTATTGGAAGCCTCATCAGATCCGGGAGCAATGTTTCTTGCATTTAGCAGTTCTGTGGTCGATTTCTGGAGCAGAGTTGGGCACTCTGCATCCTGTGAGAAAAAGACACGTTAGTCCGCCTGGTCTAACAAAGCTCATCCCATCAGAGTGGAACTCGCATGCCCAGGTGTTGTAAGGCCCAATGCGTGGCAGACCAGGGGTGCCTGCATCTGTGAGCTTCCTTGCCGGCCCTGGGACGGGTGTGCTGGAGCACCACTGTGTACACATCCCTACAGAGTGCACACTCCATGCAGGCCTGGAGCACCTCCAACTGGATGTGCGTGTGACTTGAAGGTTGAGCCACTGTTTCTTCCTCAGAGCTTAGTGTGTGGCAGGCATGTGGTAGGTGCTCAATGCATACTCAATGCATAAAACATGTCTGGGTGAATCTATTCCTAAGAGTTCACACACGCATTCTAAATCAGCCTTCATAATCCCGGAAGGCACACCTTGGCAACTCACAGGCATGCATTGTCCTGGAATACCTTCCCATCTGGGACTTGTGGAAAAGGCACGAGACTGCTTTAGGCACGACTGGCAGACCCTTGTCCCCTCACGTGGGATGTCCCAATGCAGACCCTGCATAAACACCCCTCCTTCATTCCCAGCCCAAGCAGGAACCCCGCAAAGCTCCTGTGGGATTTTGAATGCAGACAGCACAGGCTCCGCTCCAAGGTGTGTTTTCTTCTTCTGAAATTTCAGAAACCAAAAAATTCTTCTTGAAATCCCTTCACGGTCTCGCCCCCTTAAATCACGAGGACGTCTGAAGCTTCATGTCACCGGGACCATATTTTCTATGGTGTTCTTTCAAAGTGCATTCCTGGAAAAGTACTTTGGGAGGCTGAATCTGAAAGTCTTAGAAATTATTAATATTTTCTTTTTTCCATGAAGCGATGGGGCGGAACGGCTCTCATGATCCCTGCAGAGCTCCGGCATGTCGTGTCTGCAAGCCCCCACCCTGGGTCCTCATGCACAACCTGCTTTGAGTAGGTTGGGGTGCTGGGTCTCTGCATATTCCAAAGCCAGGTCCACTGGGTTGCTAGGGGTGCCACGGGACACCCAGGGCTTGTTACAAAGACCCAGGCTCATGCATGTGTGTCACCCACAGATCCTGTTTGAATGATAAAGTGTGACCATGGGAGGATGCTGGCGGCTGTGTCTCTCCACCGGCCTGTGGCCGGCTCGGTCCCTATCTCGGTAGGGCCTGGTGAGTCAGCCTGGATCCCTGAGAGTCTGAACACAGGCAGATGTTGGGAGGCTGCTGAGTGCAGGACTAGACTCTCTTCCCAAGAGCCAGGTTGTCTGTGGGCCACGTCCCGCCCCCCCCCAGCACGGCCTGGAGGAGGTTGAGAGGAGAGGAGCAGGGATAGGGGGATTTGGGTACTTGAGGGAGTGGAGGTCACTGGAGAGTTTGCTGGGAATTGGAGATTGGAGAGGAGAAGAAAGGGGTCTTCTTGAAAGGTGGTCTGGACTCCTGTTCGGATCCTATGGACAGCCCTTTAGAAACGCAAAGACAGGGCTGCAGGTAGTGCGCCACTTCCTCTGGGAGTTGGGCCTGTTTTGCTTTTTAAACGTGATTTTGGCCAGGTGTGGCAGCTCATATCTGTAATCCCAGCACTTGGGGCAGCTGAGGCGGGAGGATCACTTGAGGTCAAGAGTTCAAGACCAGTCTGGGCAACATAGGGAGATCCCATATCTACCCCCTCCAAAAAAATTAGCCAGGTGTGGTGGCACGTGCCTGGAGTCCCAATTACTGTGGAGACTGAGGAAGGAGGATAAGCCCAAGAGTTCAAGGCTGCAGTGAGCTATGACAGCAGCCCTACACTCCAGCCTGGGCGACAGAGTGAGTCCCTGTCCTTAAAAATAAGTAAAGAAACATGACTGCTGTGAATTCAACTCTGGGTCACATGTTTTCATGCAGAATGATGTCATTTCACAGCAAGTGCTCACCCGATGGGCACACGACCCCCTCTGTGGTTGTGCGGATGAGCCAGTCTCCACTCACACAGGGGCAGAGAGGAGTCACAGACTGCCTTCCAGGACAGCCTGCCTGGCGGGAAGGTCCTCAGCCGATGTCACTCACGTGGTCGCCATCCCTCGGGGGCCAGGAGTGGCTCTGGGATGCTCACATGTGTGTGGTGTATGTGCACGGCACACAGAAGACTGCATTCACACCATGGCCCACAGACTGCCAGGGCAGAAAGCACACTCTCAGGCCCACGGTGTTCACCTCCAAGAGGTCACAACGGTTGTAAAGCCTGCTTTGCTTCCTCTGCACGTGCTTCTAAGATCTGGATGTCTTGGATGTTAACTTGAGGACCAGGTCACCACGTGCATGGTGTTCCATCCTTAAAGCCAGGTCTGTCATGCCAGTCTTCCCCATTCAGGGCTGGTCCCAGGCCTGCCAAGCTCAACTTTGTCCTGAGGGTCCCACAGAGCAGCTGACCTGTGACTGAGGTTCCTTCCACATTGCCCAGATAATGGACAAATGAATGAATGAGTGAATGAATGGAGAACTGCTTTGCAGGACATCAAACACAGACATCCCGTGCTGCTCCTGCCAGGGAACTGAGGGCCCAGCAGGACACAACACTTCCCCACGTGGTCCCGACACATCCATGCAGGTTGTGGGCCAGATGTGCCTGGGGTAGGAGAGGAGAGGTGGGGAAAAGATTGCTGGGTCTGCCTGGGTGTGGGGGAGATGGGGAAGGATTCCTGGAGGCGGTGACTTGGAAACAAAGAGGAGACGTGGCCCAAGGGAGCCAGAGCCTGCCAGCTTTGTCCCAAGGGAGCAGTCCGCCACTGCAGGACAGAGCAGGGCAGGGGAGTTTCAGAACATCCAGAGGAGATGGAGAGGCCCTGGCCCAGCAGAGACAGGAGAGGTGGTCAGGCAGGCAGTGCCAGGGACAGGTGGGCAGCGGGAAGGGAGAGGCTGAGGATGTGGTTGGCGTTTGGCATGGGAGATGGGCCAGCTGAGGAGAAGACCTTCCTTCAGACCAAGTCCAGGGAGAGAGGTGCCCTAGGTGTAGGCGGGGGTTGTGGGGCTGCCGGGCTCCAGGTGACAGCAGGTGTCTCTGTGGTTGTGTGCGAGGGGCAGGTGGGTGTGTCTGGAAGATGGGAATTTCACAGGTCTCGCTGAGCCTTGGGACTGCATGGACCCCTCCAGGCCAGGGGCAGAACTGGAGGGACCAGGGGCTGCACACAGAGCCTACAAATGCCCCAGTCTCTCAGGACCCAGCAAAGAAATAGGAGGAGCCAGGTGTGGCAGAGGTGTGCAAGGCCTTACCGCCATGGGAACAGCAAGTCTCCAGACAGCCATAGTCACCGAGATGTCCAACAGCAGCCACAGGGAGAGGTGGTCTTAGGGTCTCTCCAGACAGATGTCCATGATGGCAACGGCCACCAGAGCAGTGCAGCATCGGAGAGGAGCCAGGGTCGGACGGCGGGTGAGCACCGCCCGATTTCAGGAAGTCTTTTAGATGCCCACACGCCAGGAGTGGGCCAGGCCTACACACTCCACGTCTGAGAGCAGCGGTCCTCTTTCCCCAAGGGCTGTTGTGACGTATGCAAGGCATCAACACTTGCACACCTCACGTCCATCTTCCGGCCTTGGCAGCTTCAGAGTGTCCTGCCAATTCCCCACTCGCCCCAGACACATATCCCCAGATGCCTGTGAGGAGAGATTGCTTTTCCTGCATGACTCTCTGAGGTGGGCGCCCCGTGTCCAGGTCTGGTGCGGTTCAGGGTCAGGGGGTTGGGAGGGCAGCAGGGTGACTGTCATTGCAGAGATGGACTTGTGGAAGCAGATCCACAAGGAGCAGAGCCTCTTGGCACTGTAAGCAGTGCAGGCTCTGGGCGGGAGGTATAATTACAACCGGAGGGATGGTGCAGGGTGGGTTCTCCATTTCAGGGCAGGCAGCGTTCCCAGACCTCCTGCTGACTTAAAAGCAATCATGGCAAAGTGTGTGTATGTGTGTGTGTGTGTGTGTGTGTGTGTCTGTGTGTGTGTGTGTGTGTGTGTGTGTGGAGGGGGAGATGGGAGGTGGGAGGGATGGGAAGCGGGCAGGGCGGGAGAGATAAGGGCTGCTGAACGGTTGCTCCCATGAGGACCAGCGATCAAGCTCTGAGTGGATTGTTGTGAACCTCCCTCTCCTGTGGCCCTTCGCACCCCGTGTGCTGGGGTGGTCATGACAAGCCGAGGCCTCTCGCCCAATGCACTTCTGTCCCTACAGAGTCAGATACCTGCAGACGTTCCCAAGTGGATTTTATTCGGTGGACACGACCATAGTGTTGACCTGGATGCGGTGGGTGGGCGCTAGCTGGAGAGATGGTGGGGGTGGGGGAAATCTGGCAGTCCATGCTGGTCTCCCCGAAGGCCACTAACCTGAGCTCAGATGGGGACAGGGAAGGGTTCCGGGGAGGAGTGATGGGGGAGGTGACACCACACGTGGCATGCCCGGATCCCTGTGGGTGGCTTTGGTGCAGTGAGGTCTGTCATCACCCTCATGGGGAAAGTCCTAATCTGATATCCATTCATGTGTTTTCTCAAATGAAGGTGGCCTCCTCCCTTGATTCAACGATGGAAATGGACGAGGGACAGGATTCCTGCGGACTGGCATGTCTTCATGTTGCTTGGACCCTGTGGGTCTCTGTCCGGTGGCCTCCGTCTGAGCAAGGCAGCGAGACTGGGCTGGGTGGTCTCTGGGCGTCTCTGCAGCTCGGCCTCCCACCCAGCCGTAGCTTCGGTCTCGGGGCCTCTGGAGGGGCCTCCCTTGCTCTAGGGTCTGAGTCAGGGTCCTCCAGTCCCAAATAAGCTCAGGACACTCCACTCGGGGACATGTGCAGTGGCACAGCTGATGGCAACTCCGTGTCCCCAGCTGAAGCAGCAAAGTCCAACCTCAGGCTGAAAAGCAGACACCATGGTGACTGTCCTGCAGAAAGCCAGGCAGGTTGCGTTGCATAGGGTGACTGGCTCACAGAGGGGGCGGCCGCCTCCTCGAATGACCTTCCTCACCTTAGATGGGGCTTTGAGGCTTTGGGCCCCCCAAAGAAGATCCCAGAGAGAGTACGGCTGTCCAGCTCCGTCCAGGATGAGGACAGGGCCTGGTTCCTCTGAGTCACCCTCAATCTCCCCCTAGGCCTCAACTTCCTCTCCTGCACCCCCTTCCCATCTCAGCTTTACTCTTTAAGAAGCCCCTTTCTCCCGTGTCTTCCTCTACTCCCTAGGAGGGCAGGTCTGCTGGAGCCAGGGCCAGGCTGAGGTCTGGGTGTGTGAGGGACCCTCCGGCCCCCTGATACAGGGTCCCTGGGAGACTCCATCCTGGGTGCCCCACAGGGTCCTAGGAGACTCCATCCTGGGTGCCCAGGTAGCCTCGGCCATGGAGGGAGATATCCTGACAGGCCTTCCTCAACTGCTGGTCAGGGCCATGGTGGAAATTAATGGCAACCAAAGTGAGTCTCTCAGGGAGGACGATGCTGCAGTGGGCCTCCAAGGCTGGCTCCCAACAGGACGAAAGGCCCAGGGCCACACCACCTGCTAGAGTCTTGCCTCCTGCAGGCCACTGGGGTGTCTGTTCTTCCTCGGTCTTCTGTGACCATATTTTCCCTCTTCTGGACAAGTACATGCATGTGTGTCCTGGGGCTGCAGTGACAAATTAACAAGGACTGGCTTAGAACTACAGAAAGTTTCTGTCTCATTGTCCTGAGGGGCAGGAGTCCAGGATCACAGTTCCAGCAGGGTTGGTTCCTTCTGGAGTCTCTTGGGGAGATTCTGTCCTGTTCAGAGACCCCGGCGGTCCTGGGCAGCCCCTCGCTTATGGACACATTGTCCCTACCTTTGCCTCTGTCTTCACAAGGTCTCCTCCGTGTCTTCATTTGAGCCTTTCAAGGGCACCCACTACTACACCAGGGACCATCCCAGCCCAGAATAGTCCCCTTATAGTGAGTTTACTTACATTTGCAAAGTCCCTTACTGCAAACAAAGTCACACTCAGTTTCCAGGTGGACATGACTCTGGAGGAGACACTGTCCCTCCCACTCCAGTAAGCTTTCCCTAATTGGTGCTTCTCATGTAGTGGGAATATCAGAGATACCGGGCACTGCACAGGCCGCCAGCACGGGGAGGTGGTGTCCCTGTCACTCAGCAAGTTTGGTCAGATCTCTCACCAAGTGATGGGCAAGTGTGTTTCTAGAGGAACCCAGTGAGAGCCAAGTAAAGATGGAGGTTTGTTTTCCTTCTTGCATGTTCATCTTGTTTGTACGCTAATGATTTCACAATAAGCCCATCAACGTGGTTTACAAGGTGAGGGCAGAAAAAGGTTCACCTAGTCAAAAGCCAGGGTTCTAGGGATTTAAAAAAATCATATCTGATGTGCATTCCTCTTGAAGTTTTTCTTTGAGTTTTTTTTGCATTTTGTCTTGGGAATTTGAAACTCTCCGAAAATCCCCTGAGAAATTGGATGCACACAGGCCAGAAGCTTCTGCGCTGAAAAATTCTAGTTTCCAATGGAAGGAAGCTTTTTTGCATGAGGAAACCTCATGTGTCTTCTTTCTAGATATCTCAGGAGGGCAGAGGGTCTGGCCTAAGTCTCTCCTGTGTTTTGGTTTCCTTTCATGTGAAGTGGGAATTCACAGACTTGGAATCTCTTTGCTTCTCCGTAACAATGTTGGGGCATCGCACACAAGTGCCACCAGAGCACGAGAGTGAAGTCCTCCCACAGAGAGCTTCACACACAGGTCACAGGATGAACCACGCTGACCTGGAGGAGTCACCGCTGGCTGCAGCTCCTTGAGCGTAAGGCAGGGGAAAGGGGCGAGAGGTGCTGCTTTCTCCGGGGCTGGTGGGATCAGCAGCACACCCCTGGCGTCGGCTCCCAGAGCTGGCTGCGTCCCTCGTGCCATTGAGTAACCGGCTCTCCCATGGAAGGACAGGCCCTTGGACACGCCTTGGCATCCTGGCAAGTATACTGGAGAAGACCACATGCTGCCAAGCACATCTAGTGCGCTGGACTCTTGCCTTTGAAGATTCTGGAGAGAGCGGATGGCCTGCCCCCGTGGGCACTTGCACTTCAGAAAACCAGCTGCTGGGGGAAGGGTGTTCTAGACGAATGCACTGGTGGCCGGTTGGCTCTTCTCCCTGTGACACATCTGCAGGTTTTTCCTCTCTATGCCCTGCTCTGGGCTTTCCTGGTTGCCAAAGTCCCTGGCACATCTGTCTGCCACAGGAACCATGGGTGTATGTACATGGGTGAGGGTACAGGGGAGTGTGAGCACAGAGTGCATGGGGGAGCCTGTGCAGGTGGGAGCGTGTGCACAGGGAAGAATGCATAGGGGAGAGAACAAGAGGGCATGAGCATGGGGAGGGTACAGGGGAGTGTGTGCACGGGGGAGCATGTGCATGGGGGAGCGTGTGCAGGGGCGAGAGTACAAGGGAGAGTGTGCTCGGGGGAGTGTGTGCAGGGAGAGTGTGCAGATGGGGGAGCGTATGCAGGGGCGGCGTGTGCACAGGGGAGCATGCATGAGGGACAGAATAAGGGAGCATGTGCACAGGGGAAGGTACAGGGTAGTGTGTGCATGGGGGAGCGTGTGCAGCAGAGAGTGTGTGCAGGGAGAGTGTGAAGATGGGGGAGTGTATGCAGGGGGAAGCTTGCGCACAAGGGAGAGTGTGCACACAAGGGAGTGTGTGCACAGGGTGCATGGAGGAGTGTGCGCATGGAGGAGCATGTGGTTTGGGAGCATATGCATGGGGCAAAGTATTCATGGGGACTGTGTGCATGGGAGAGCATGTGTACAGGGGTGAGTACAGGGAGTGTGTGCATGGGGGAGTGTTTGTTCAGGGGAAGGTACAGGAGAGGGTGTGAATGGGGGTTGTGTGTACAGGGAAGGGTTCGCAGGAGTGTGTGCATGGGAACTGTGTGCACTGCAGGGCGTGTGCCCTGCATAGTGTAAGGAAGTGCATGCAGGGGGACTGTGTGCACAGGGAAAAGTACCTGGGAGTGTGTGCCTGGGACCGCGTACAGGGGAGTGTGTTTATGGGGACTGTGCACTGGAGAGCAGATGCACAGGGGAGAGTACAAGGGAGTGTGTGCATGGGGGAGTGTTTGTGCAGGGGAGAGAGGGTACAAGGAACGTGTGCACTGTGTTGGGGGGTGCATGAGCATGGGGAAGATGTGTACAGGGATTGCGAGTCTGGGGGAGCACGAACAGGAGGACCCTGTGTGCAGGGAGCATGTGCATGGGGAGCGTGTGCGTGAAGGAGCTTGATCCCGGTGGAGTGCATGCACGGGGAGTGTGAACATGTCTGCTCGCCCTTCACCAGCACCTCGTGTCCTCTGCCTGGCTGGATGTAAACAAGACTCACACCCAGAATGGAGGCTGAGTGGCAAGCTTCCTTCGGCCTCCACTTTTCCTTCTTACGTTTCCACCTCACTCATCAGGACATCGGAATCCTGACTGAGAGGCAAGCCGGGTCTAGCTCTTCCTGGAGCTCCAGTCACATGGCGAACGGCCGCAGTTGGCCTGCCTCTGCATGCCTCCCCATCCATGGCCCCCGCTCTGGGGGTGTCACTGACTTGCCACGCCGGGACCCCAGGAGGCATCTAAAGGATAAATCACAAGTTCCTCCAACACGCATGTCTCTGGGTTTTCCATGTTCATACAAGAGTAAGAAAAAAGCAATTCTCCACAAAAAAAGCAAGCAAATAAAAGAAATACCAAAAGTCTTCGGGGAAAGCCAGGCCTCCTCAGCTGTTACCCACTTGAGAGCAGTCCAGGCCTCCTGGAGGCCACAGGCTGGGCATGATGGTCTCCCTGCTCAGCATCTGGGTTCTAGCAGGCAGGACAGCGGCCACCACCCTCGGTGGACACATGGGTAAGGGCGTCTCACTGGGCCAGGGGCCTCTTAGACTTTTGCTGTTGACTCCACAACGTCACTCCTGCCAGGACACCCAGGCTCTGTCCGGCTGTAGACCCGAAGAGCCCACGAGGAATGGGGTCAAGAGATTCGGTGCGGGGCTGCTGAGGGCTGCCCTCCATGGCTGGACCGTGCATGCTTCCCTGGTGCAGCCCACTCTCTCACAGGGCTTGGTCTCTGGGTGGCACCATTGGCAGCAGGGATGGGAGTTCAGGTCTGTGACTCTAGGCTGCTTTTCACGAGCACAGACAGGGGAGGCTTGAACTCAGTGGCTCAGAGCCTCGGAGGATGGGCCCAGCCCTGTGTGCACTTCACCCTGTGGGTAAACGGAGTCTCCTTTATTATTTCTAGATTTGCTCTTCCTTATGCTCGACTAGGCAAGCAACCAAGGGGCTGACCCTGTGATTTGCGATGTGTGTGTGCTTGTATGTGTTTGCGCTTATGTGTGCTTGTGTGTGTGTGAGATCAGATCTCTCCCCACAGTTCACAGCGACTGCTGAACCCGCTTGGCTCTTTCTTCCCGGCCACTGTTTCTGCAGACAGGGCTCTGCGGCAAGCACCCTTCCCCTCCCAGTGAGCCCTCAGACAGCACAGCTGGGCATTCTTAGCAGAGGAGAGACAGGTCTGACTCTTCGGATAACTGAGCGTGCAGTTTGTTCATATCTATGCGAAGTCGGGCTTTGGACCGTGCAAAGTTAACTTCAAACAGAAGGAAGAAGATGTGAACAAAACCAGACCACAACATTCCTCTGTATTTCCTACAAAATCTCAGCGAGGAGAGAGCGGAGGGCACTCCACCCATGGCTGAAAGGATAGCCTGCTTCCCAATCTCCTCTGTGTGCCTCAAGAGTTTCCAAAGAATCTTAGGGGAGGAAGACAGGAAAAGGAGGAAAAGGAAGAGTGGGAAGGAGAAACAAAGAAAAAAAGGAGATGCTCTAGAGACATCCTAAGATGGAGGGGCTGGAATCTGAGGCTTCAGTGACTTGCTTTGAGGAAGCTCCCATGGCCGTCGCGGTAGCTTGTGCTCGGAATCCTAGGAGCCTAGGAGTTCGAGTCCAGCCTGGGCAACATAGGGAGACCGCATCTCTCCAGAAAATAAAACAAATAAAGAACTAGCCGGGTATGAGGACATATGTCTGAAGTCCCAGGTAATCGGGAGGCTGAGGCAGGAGGATAGCTTGAGACCAGGTGGTTGAGGCTGCCGTGAGTCATGATGGGATCACTGCACTCCCACCTGGGTGACAGAGTGAGATCTTATCTCAGATATTAAAAACAAGTCCCTGTTATTTCGTATGTATTTCGCACCAGCAGCAAAAGAGCTGCTATCTGAATGATGAAATCTCTAGAGATCGGGTCTATTTAGAGGGTGGGATGGACTTCCCCTTTCCAATATTTATCTAGAGTATGGAAGAAAGGTTGGAGGAAGGACCAAGGGTGTTGACCACAGTGGCATGCGTGGTCGCAGGCAGTGGGCGCTTCTGAGGGGGTTTATGTCTGAGGCCTCAATCCCCTCTTCTCACGGATGTGGTGCTTGTTGGGTGGGCGCTGAACCCACGCCTTCGTTGGCTCTGCCTGGCCCACGCCTGCTCCTGCCACAGGCCGGACCTGCACAGGATCCAGACTCACACATCCTCCCTGAGGGTCCCCTGCGTCTCCGTCTCTCACACTCCGGGCTCACTTGCCTCTGTGACTGCCATGGTGCATCACCTGGCTCGCCACCGGGGCACCTCGTCTGCCTCAGCATGTCCCTCCCTGCCCGCTTCCCCAGTGGTGACGAGTGTAGTGAATGGAAATCACAGGGAAGGTGGACCCAGCCTTCCCCATGCACTGGGCCTGGGCGGCTTCACAGGACAGTGTCCTCACAGTTTTTTGAGGAAGGGTCGTTGTGTTCACTTCGTGTGACTGCTGTGACAAACTGTCAAGAACTTTGCATCTTAAAACAGTGAGAATTCATTCTTTCACAGTCTAGAGCCCGAAATGAGGGTCTGGGCAGGGCCTCACTGCCCCCACTCCTCTCCAGAGAATCCTCTGGCCTCTTCTGGCTTTTGGAGGCTCCAGGTGTTCTTGGCTTGTGGCTGCATTGCCCCAATCTCTCTCTGTCTTCATAGGGCCTTCTCTGTGTCAAATCGCCCTCTGCCTCCACCTTATAAGGACATGATGATTGTACTTAAGGCTCCCCATCTAGACAGCCTTAATGCATTCCTATCTCTAAAGTCCTTTTGTGCCCTTCACAAGCCCAAGGATTAGGCTGCAAATATCTTGGGAGGAGGGGGGGTCATTATTCAGCCTCCCGCAGTCTCCAGGTTGCTGTGAATGTCATCCCTGAACTCCATGCTGTGAAGCTGCCCAAGCAACTCCGTTTTTCCAGGGATGGCTCCTCAAGCAATCAGTCCACCACCCACACTCCCACCCTTGTTCTCTGCTCCCTCTCTCTTCTCTCCCTACAACCCCTCTCTTCCTCCACTTCCCTGCTACAGACTTAATTGATGTTTGAATGGTTATGGAAATACCTGGTCCTTTTGTGAGTAAAGTATCCAGCACCTTGCCCAGCCTCCAGGAGAGGATCTGTGAGTGACAGCGCCTCCCACCCCTGGCACTTTAGTCCAATCTTCTTAGCCAACAAAAGATTTAGAGAGGACTGAGACCGGTGACCGTTCAGACCCTGCCTCAGACTCAGGCATCTGTCACCATACCAGAAAGGCTGCCATGTGTACCTGTCCACGAAGGTCTACCTGTCTCTACAATGCATCTGGACACGATGATTCTCTGGTGTCTGAAAAAAGGCAACCGTTCATCCATCACATTACTATCAGATTAGCTTTCCTGGTGGAAGAGGAGCAGACCATGTCACAGTTTTTGGTTTAGAATACTGCACTGTAGAGAGCTTTCTTCAGGTGAGTTTCCTGATGTGGATTGTTTTAGCACGGACCTCATTTTGAAAGGACCATTCTTTCAAGCATTTCCAGTTACTCTTACTTCATGGGAAAACACTAACATTTAGTTGTATATGCAACCACTTTGGGGCTTCATGGGGGTGTAGGTGAGTCATTCAGACAGGACACAGTAAGGAGGGCTCATTTCTGCCTTGCAAAGGGTGACTCTTCAGTTATGAAGATTCGAAGGCCAGAGGTGACTCAAAAAGTGAGTTTGATGGTCCATGGTATGTGTCAACTGGGCTGGGTTAGCCAGTGATTCAATAAAACTCTAATCTAGGTGTTGCCGTTAAGATGTTTGGTAGATTTGGATAGCACCCATGATGGAATTTAAAGGAATTATTCTGCATACTAAAGGTGAGTTTTACCCAGGCAGTTGAAAGGACTTGAACGTGAAGCAGGTTTCCCTGAGGAGGAAGAAATTCTGCCTTAAGACTGCAGCTGAGTTCCTTCTTGACAGTTTCCAGCTTACACCTCTGTGTGATGGATTTCAACTTGCCACCCCCCACATCTCTTACTGTATCTCTCTCTCTCTCTATTTGCGTCCTTTTCTTCTATTGGTTCTGCTTCTCTGGAGAATTCTAACTGATGAAGTGGAAAAATGGAACCACTTGGAGGAGGCTTCTCAACTCATGTATCTTGGCTGGGATTGTAGACTGAGGCAACAGGAACTCCCTATGTTGCATGGACTTCTGCCCATCATGGCGGCCTTGGTGTGACAGAGCCTCTGAGATGGTGGTACCGGGCTCCATACTGAGTGTGCCCGGAAACCAGAGAAAAGCTGGGTTGTTTTGTGTGAGTGTCCTTGAGAATCACAAGTCTGTCCTTTGCTGTGTGTTCATCAAAACAAACACAAGCCCTCCCAGATTTAAGAAGAGGGACATAGATACTGTCTCTCGATGGGAGAAATGTCAAATAGTTTCATGGTCATCTTTCTTAAAAAGAATATTACAGGATTCTGTCTGCTGACCACAAACTACTCACACTTTCTCTTCCCAACAGCTTAAGGCTGTTCCGGAACATCAGTTGTCAGGTGTGGGATCCATATGGGGATGGGGTTCCTGGTCATGGTTCCTTAGATACAATTCCTTTCAATTTAAAGACCTATGAGCAAAAGAAGAAGTTACCTTTGTCCTCGCCCCAATAGAGACAGGACAAGTATAACTAACTACTACAGATACCTCTATTCTTGGCCAAGTGGGAACAAAAGACTCATATGAGCCACTGGACCATAGCAATTCTGAAATCTATCCAAGAGCATGCTCTCTGATCCTTGATCCAGTCGTAGTGTCCCTCACTGGGGTTGTTCTCTGTGGCTCTTGTATCAGTCCTCTGGTCCCTTGCTCATGCTCTGAGTCTCCCTTTCTTTTCTGTAAGAAATGAACTGAATTTGTCACTGAATATGCCTTTCTCAACCTCGCCTCTGTTGTCAATGTTGTAGCTTCAAAAGATTCTTTCCTTTTTGTACTGATTCTGTGCTATATCTAAGTTAACACAATCTCTTTAAAAACAATGTTGGTTTCCTTTGTATCAGCTTATAACTCATTCTATTAGTTGAAGACCACATTCACAAGACTTTTTAGCATAAGCCCTTCTGGAACTTGAGTTCTCTTGGAGGGTAGAGTGGGAAACACCCTCAAGACTCCTAGAAGTCCTATTGTTTAAATGGCAGGGCCCTTGGGACACAATCTTGAAATTCCTGGAAGATTTTTCTTAGTTTGATAGACTCTCCAATGCACTGCCATAAATCTTTCTCTGGAGAGCCTGAGTATGTCAAATAGTTTAATTCAAAGCTGGCAAGTTAGGACAGTTTATATTTTCTCTAAATTCTCCTTGAAAGCTGAATACATCCTTTGGTAATAAATCCCTCTTTATCCTTACCTTATGACGTGCAGCTAAAAGAAAACAGCTGACACTTTCTACATTCTGCTTAAAAGATCTCCTTTGTCTCTTCCACCATTTCATTGCACACATTTACTATTTTCTACATTTTTAGAGGCAATAGCTTTGCTAAAATTTCTACTTCTCTATAGCAAGAGTTTTCATTCCTCTAGTAATTTTCCAAAAACATTGTCCTCAATTTTCACTGCTTTTCCTCTGACACCTTCCATGAGACCCTCCGGGCTTCTGCAAACAGTCTCCTCAAGGCTTTATAGTTTCCACCAGCCTCAAAATCAATTCACATATTTTAGGTTTGTGTTATGGTGGCATCTCACTTCTAGCAGCCAAGTTCTATTCCAGTTCCTATTGATATAAAACATATCACCCAACACTTGGCAGCCTAAACAACCATTTTATTTGACTCATATATTCAGATGTCAAAATTTAAACAGATACAGAGAACATGGTGTGTCTCTGATTTGCCATGTCTGGGGTCTTAAGTGGAAATATCTGAAACCTGGGCTTTTCCCAAGGTTGATGACAAAATCATTTCAAAAAAACCGTAGCATAGCTGTGTGGTGCTAATGTGCTGCGTTCAGCTTAGACTGTGGGCCAGGTTTCCAGGTGGCCAGGCTTCTTCAACTGGCAAGGCTCTTGAGATCCAGGGCTCTAGCGTGACTGCTCAGCAGAGCAAGGTGGAAACTGAATGCCGGTTGAAATGAGCCTCAGACATCCCGTGATATCCCCCATACTGTAGGCTGAAACAATCACAAATGACCAAGATCTAAAAGGGAGGGGATGTAGCTTCCCCAACTCAATCGAAAGGGCATCAAACAATTTTATGGCCACTTAAAAAACTGTTTCATGCATTATGCCAAATTAGAATAACCAAACCAGTTTCAGATAGTGAAACTGCCAGATAACTGAGAATAAATGATTATCTACTATTTTATTAATAGAATCCTTCTATGCATCCATCCACTCATCCATCCATCTATCCATCTCTCTATTATCCATTATCTATGCATGCATGCAAGCTTGCATCCATCCATCCACCATCCATCCACCTATCCATTCATCCATGAATTCATCCATGCATCCAACCATCCATCTATCCATTGATCCATTCACCAGTTCATTCCTCCAACCATTCATCCATACATCCAACCATCCATCTGTCCATTGATCTATCCATCCATTCATTCCTCCATCCTTTCATCCATGCACCCAATCATCTATCCATCCAACCATCCATCCATCCTTCCTTCCATTCATCTATGCATCCATCCATCCATCCATCCATCCACCCACCCACCCACCTATCCATTGACTCATACATTTGCACCTATGTCCATCAGGCACCATAGTCACCAGTGCAGCTGATGGGACAGGCTGCACAGAGCTGTCTTGGCTGCACAATTTCTATTGCTGCCCCCAGCAATCTCCCTCATCCTCACTGTTTCTGTTGTGTCTTAGCAAGCCCTTCCCACTCTGGGGTGACAGAAAAGTCCTCCCCAGTATCCTCTGTCTCTCTCTCATCAGACCAAGTGGGGCAGAGCTGACCCTCCAGATTAGGGGAGATGCAAGGGGCCAGAAAGGTGTGAGTGGCTGGGGTGTGTCTACCAGGCCAGTCAATCATGGTCCATCCATGTTGGGGGAGCGAACACATACTCCTTTCTAGTAGCTTGCCACAGGAATTGCCACAGGTTTGGGACCACAGAATGCAAGAACAGGAAGCAAGGGATGCAAAGCAGGAGCCTGTCGCATGAAAGCAGGAAGATGAGTGTGGCCCACAAGAAATCCTGGGCAATCTCCTTGAGCTGTGGTGTGTGCACCTCTTACACCTGCAGGAGAAAAGGAACCATGCACTCTTTCGTTGTCCAATTCATAGGGGATTTTGACAGAAGTGTGGGTGGAGTGAAGGAAGCTGAGAAAGAGCCAGGGCATGTGAGGAGTGGCGGACCTACCCTGAGCCTGAGCAGAATCTCTGCCAAGTCCTTCTGGGAACTTTCTAGAAGCAGCACTCTGTGGACCCACTCAAATGTGACCAGAGGTTTTGTGATCCTCAGTCTGCACCAGCTTGGAGCTGCCATAGAGGGAGGAGACGGGTCTCTAAGGTACAAAATGACTTCACAGGTCTGGGGGGATACATGTGACTGGCCATTCTTTTCAGGACTGCAGGGCCCCCTGGTGAATTCACTTTCTGAATTCAAGTATGAGCCACTCCTGAGTTGGGTGTTTACATGTGCGGAAACCAAGGCCAGGAATGATGAGCTAGGCGTGTGAAGTCTTATAGCCAGCAAGGGTACAGGTACGGTCAGATGGAACCCCGCTGTTCTGAAGCCCTCACGGTCCCCAGGAGGTGCCACGCAAGCCTGGCAGGGGGTGCAAGTGTGGCCCAAGAATCATCTTGAAAATATCCGTGTGCATGGGCCCATCCTGGACAGACCTCCCTTCTGTCCTTTCTATGTCGCTGTCATGGAGATGCAGAGACCCAGGAGCGACTGGGCTCCTCCAACAAATTCCTACAAACAGGAGGCAGGGGCCACAGGCATCCCCATCCCTCTGCAGCTCACACCCTTTCTGACATCTGGGGCCGTCCTTCAGAAGGAGGCTCCAAGGCGGCCATGGGCAGCATCTCCATGTGGGTGAGCCTACTTCAAACCTTGTGCTGTTCTTTGCAAGGCATTCACCAGCAGCCGCAGGCACAAGCCTGGTTTTCTGCTGGTGATGGCTCCCACTCTCCCAGGGAGGCCCCTGCCCCAGCTGCAGCTCCCGGCACCTGTTTGAACCTGCGCCTTCCTGGGGCTCCCTCTCTCTGACGAGCCGGGGGGTCTCATCCAGCCGGGGTGACTGTTTACAGAGGGAGCCCTGTGCCCCACCCCTGCTTCCAGCGTTTCAGTACCAGATGTATTTAATTACCACCACACACACTAAACACCCTGTACAGATAGCTTCCCTTCAGCAAGACCGGGTGTGAGTGTGTGTGTGTGTGTGTGTGTGTGTATGTGTGTGTGTGTGTGAAAAAAGCATAAACAGATTGTGTAACAAAGTGTTCTCTAGCTGTCAGCAAGAGCTTTGAAAATCAAACACTTCCCTCCCCGCTCACAATTGGCACATAATGTGTCATCGCTCCGGGGACCCGCAGAAAGATGTGTGGGAAAACTTTAATTAAAAGCTTGTCAGTACAATTTTACCTGGGTGACATCACCCGCGCGAAATGCCGCTGCCGGCTCAGCTGTCTGTGGGATCACGGGGCACATGCTTGTTTTGCTGACAGCAAGCAATTCAGAAAGGCTTTAGGAGCTGGAGGTGGGTGGAAGGGAGTGGGTGGAGGCCGCTGGGCAGCCGCTGAAACCCCATTGTCTGAGGGTCTCATTTTCTGATGAGCAGCTGGAGTTGACTTCCTGACATGTGGGGGCCGGGGTGGCCTCGACCCTGGGCCCGGGTGCGAGGCAAAGCTGGTTGGGGTCATCTTGACCTCCGGTTGGGGTCTCACCCGAGTCTCCTGGAGGATGCCAGGCGTGGGCTCTGGGAATGTGCCCACCCTCAGTGTGCTTCCCAGCTCTCCCAGTCAGAGAAGGCAGGGCGGATAATCCACCTCACCAGATCAGGGCGGAATAAGCCAGAAGGAGACCCCGCCATCAGGGTCCTCAGCTCCCTCCAGGACAGAAGCTGTTTCACACAAGCTGTGCCTTGCGAGAGCTTGAGTGTCAGACTTGCCAGGAGGCATCTACACAGGCAGTGAATGTTGGGGGTTTGTGTCCTCCCAAACAGGCCTCCCGGAATGCTTTCTCCCTCCTCCCGGCAAGCCAATTATTTTCAGATGTATTCTCAATTGAAGACACCCACTCCTGCCAAGGTATTTGCATCACCTCTAAGTGAGTCATCAAAACTCACACTGAATGCAACCTAGCCATGTAAAAGGATTTCTGAGGCTGGAAAGAGAAACCAAGCCTCACCCCGTGTAAATGCCTTGAGACTCTTAGTGACTCTCTTGGTTTACAGCTGCAGGAGGGTAGAGTTCTCTTGGGGTATGGGTTTGGCAACGCATCCTGCATTCCTTGTTGGTTTCTTTTGTTTGTCACTAATTTGTTACAAGCTTGCATTCCTAATATTAACGGATTAATTGCAAGTTAGAGCAATTAAATTCTAATTAATCCATTTCCGAACAATGCCTTTCTTTTATCTATCACTGTTTACTTGGCGTACACATATTTTGGCAGCAATTAAACATGACACTATAACCCGACACTTTCCAAACTGTACTTAGACAAATAAACAATCAACGGGTGTTACTTTTCTCAGCCACTTAAAGTCCTTGAGCGAGAGCAAGGGGAGTGTCAACATGACTGGAATAAGGACTGGTGGGACTGGAGTCAGCACATGGCCCTTAAGATCCCCGCCCTGGTTATGCTGTGACCTCATCTCGGATGAACCAGGGTCACATCCGAATGAGAGCGTCCGGCTCTAGTGCCTTGAGTGGTCCCCATCCTGGTGCTCCAGCAGGAGACCCAAGGGCCCATGTTCAGAAGTACCCATGCCAGACTCCAAGGAACTCTTCAGAATCTGTTTGGCTCATACCAAAGGCAGCTTCTGCCACTCGTAGAAAAACTCAGATGGACCTTCTAGATGCAGCTGGTGACCCTATTGTTGATTACAGGAGAAAATGCATTCCAAGTCGAAGGTGAGCAGGGTTGAGCCCGTGAAGCTTCATCTGTATTCACAGCCACTCCCCATTGCTTGCATTACTGCCTGAGCTCTATTTTCTGTCTAATCAGTAGTGGCATTCAATTCTCATAGGAATGTGAGCCCCATCATGAACTGTGCATACGAGGAATGGAGGTTGTGCCTCCTTATGAGACACTCATGTCTGACGATCTGAAATGAAGCTGAGGTGATGATGCTCGTGCTGGGGAGCAACTCCAAATACAGTTCAATGTGAGCAGTGAGGCTGGACTGCACAGAGACCATCACCAACCAATCACTTGCAGACTCATGTCAAACCCTGATCAGTGAGTGGCCAGTGAGTAGATGGCCTTCAATTGTATAGCTGCAACTGCCGGCAGGCTTTAAGTCAGAATCCAACACTTATTTTAGTCTATGTGTGGCCCACCCACTATTTTATTTACCACTTTTGTCCGTGCCTCTTTCCCTCCCTGCACACATGTCTCAGACACAGTTTTGGTAAGCCCACAATCTACCTAGCCTAAATGAGTAAAAAACTATGTCACTGGAGTATTTCTCTGAAAAGGGGGAAAGACCCAATGATGAGATAGCGGAAGACTCTAAGATTCCCAAACAAAGAAAGCTACATTGAAAAGGAAATACCACAGGTCCTCCTTAAATGATGGGTCCATTGCAACTCCAAGCCCACTTTGTGTAATATGTGGTGACCAGCTGTCCAAGAAGGCCACAAATCCTTCAAAACTGCTTTGCCACATGGATACCAAACACCCTTCATTAAAAGACAAGCCTCTGGAGTTTTTCAAATGAAAGACACGTGAACACAAAGGCAGAAGGCCATTACTTCATCTGCACTGAAAGCATCATTCTTTGTGGCTACCTGCATTGCTAAAGCCCTTTGAGCAAAGAAGCCCTTGGCTCTTGGTGAAGAGTTGATCCTGCATGCTGCTAAGAACACTTGTCGTGAACTTGTAGGAGAGGCTGCAGGTCAAAAAGTGGCACGTGTTCCTCTTCCGGCTAGCACTGTAATGAGATGAATTGATGAAATAGCAGAGGATATTGAGGCACAACTGTTAAAGAGGATTAATGAGTCACCGTGGTACCCAATCCAGGTTGATGAGTCTACCAGTGTTGACAATAAGGCAGCAATGCTTGCTTTTGTGTAAGAGATTTTTCAGAAGGACACACATAAGGATGTGTTATGTGTTCTTTTATAGCCAACCAATACCACAGCGGCAGATCTATTCAAGTCTTTGAATGATTACGTATCAGGAAAATTGAATTGGTCATTTTGTGTTGGTATATGCATGGATGGAGCGACAGCCATGACTGGACAGCTTTACGGTTTCGCTCCTTGGGTCAAAGGTCTCTTCTGAATGTGTGTCTATGTGCTGTGTCATCCATGGAGAAATGCTACCTAGCCTAAAAATGTCACCTGAACTTAACAATGTTTTGCAGGATGTGAGTAAAATGACCAACTACATTAAAGTGCATGCCCTTAACTCATGTCTGTTTGTGCAGCTCTGTTAGGAGATGGACTTAGAGCACACACGTCTTCTCTTACACAAAGAAGTGAGATGGTTTTCTAAGGGTTGATCACCAGCCAGAGTGTTTGTGTTATGAGACCCACTCCCGAGATTTCTTTTAGAAAAACAGTCACCCCTGGCAGCACATTTCAGTCACACAGAATGGGTCTCAAAACTTTCTTGCTGTGTGATATATTCAACTTGCTCAAGGAAATCATTC
The DNA here is from genome assembly GCF_000164805.1 of Carlito syrichta. Classification (NCBI taxonomy): domain Eukaryota; kingdom Metazoa; phylum Chordata; class Mammalia; order Primates; family Tarsiidae; genus Carlito; species Carlito syrichta. Next base: position 477,012 of record NW_007247232.1, on the reverse strand, counting down.
TGTCACTTCAGGGGAGAATAATAACTGTGTTCAAGTTGACAGATAAAGTGGCTCCATTCAAAGCCAAACTGTAATTATGGGTAGATGAGTGAACATGGGAATTTCTGATATGCTTCAAACATGAGCAGAGATTTTGAAAGAGACTGAGCTAAGGCCTTATTACTCCAACTGGTTCATGATCACCTATCTCAGCTATCAGATGAGTTTGAGCATTACTTCCCAACCACAAAAGAACCTGGGAATGATCTGGGAAGGAACGAATCCTTGACCCATCTGCGAATAAGCCAGGTGAATTGATTTTCTCCGTGCTAGAAGAGGATCAACTGCTTGAGGTCGCAAGTGACAGTGGCCTTAAAGTATGTTTGAAACAACTTCAAATCTCCATACATTCTGGATTAAAGTCAAGGCAGAGTATCCTGAGATAGTCACAAAAGCACTGAAAAACCTGCTTCCATTTCCCACATCCTATCTGTGCGAAGCAGGGTTTTCTGTAGTGATAGTGACCAAAACAGTATTACGGAGTAGATGGGACATAAGCAACACACTTTGGGTGTCACCGTCTCCTGTCATCCACAAATGGAACCATCTAGTTGCAGGAAGACAAGTTCAGGACTCCCACTGATTTTGCATGCTGGTGAGTTGTATAATTATTTCATTACATATTACAATGTAATAGTAATAGAAATAAAGTGCCCAGTAAATATAATGTGCTTGAATCATCCTGAAGTCATAGCCCTCAATCCCATCATCCATGGAAAAATTGTCTCCCATGGAATGGGTCCAAAATGCTGGGGTGATGCCAAAATGCTGGGGACTGCAGATTTAAATGTGGAATCCTAGCAAGGGACTTTCTTCAGATGCTAATCTCTAGCAAGATTCTTTCTTAGATTCTGAGCCTTAACAAGGGTCTAAATGCTGAGTCCCTGCAAGAGACTATCTTTAGATACTAATCCTTAGCAAGGATCTTTGGTTAGATGCTTAGACCTGGTGAGGGTTTTTCTTTGGCTGCTAAGCCCAACCATAGGTCTTTGGACGATGAGCTCTAGCAAGGGTCTCTCTTTAAATGACAAGCCCTAGCAAAGGTATTTATATGCTAAGCCCTAGCGAGGGTCTTTATAGATGCTGAGCCCTGGTGAGGGTCTTTCTTTAGATGCTGATCCTGGCGAGGGTCTTTAAATGCTTTGTTCTAGACAGTGTCTTTCTTTAAATGCTGAGCCCCAACAGTGGTCTTTATTTTACTTTATTATAGATATGTGGTATATAGGTAAGGATTAACTACACAAGTCTGGGCCTTCAACTGGCCCTCACTTTCCCTAGTTTTGGACCAGGTATGCTTTATGTTGTTATGTTCTCCCCTCTCTCCTTCCCTTCCCTGACTGCACCCAGTGACTGTCAATCTCTTCTTTATACTATTTTGGTTAATACTCAGGCCCCACTATGAGTGAGAACATAAAGTATTCAGTTCTTTGTTTCTACGATAGATTACTAAGTATGATGGTCTTCAGCTCCATCCGATTTGCCACAGTGGTCATGATTTTGTTCTTCTTTATGACTGCATAATACTTCATCATATATATGTACCATATTTTCTTTATCTAGTCCACTTTCAATGGGCAGTAGAGTTGGTTCCATGGGCTTGCTATTGTGAATAGTGTGGCAATAAACATATATGCGCAGGTATATTTTTTTGTTGAACAATTTATGTTCCTCTGGGTATATTCCCAGAAGAAGGATTGCTGGATCATATGGAAGGTTGATTTTTACTTTTCTTAGGAATCATCACCCTGCTTTCCATCGAGGTTGAGCTAGTTTGCACTCCCACCAACAGTGTAAAAGCATTCCCTTTTCTCTGCATCCATGCCAGTTTGCGGATGATGTGATGCTACACCTTGAAAACCCAAGGGAGTTTGTCAAAAGTCTCCTCGCACTGATAAATGACTTTGGTAAAGTTTCGGGGAATAAGATCAACATGCGAAAGACAGTTGCATTTCTATACACCAGCAACAAGCTGGCAGAGAACCAAATAAAAAGCATAATCCCTTTCATAATAGGCACTCACACACACACACACACACACACACACACACACACACACACACACACATACAGAGAGAGAGAGAGAGAGAGAGAGAGATATCTTGGCCTAACCAGAGAAGTGAAAAATCTTTATAACAAGAACTCAAAAACACTGCCAAATGAAATCCAAGATGAAACAAACAAATGGAAAAACATCCCTTGATCTGGATTGGAAGAATCAATATTGTCAAGATGTCCACCCTACCAAGGCAATATACAGATTCAGCGCAATAACCATCAAATGACCAATATCATTCTTCTCAGACCTGGAAATGACAATACAGAAGTTAATGTGGAAACAGATAAGAGCACAAATAGCCAAAACAAATCATCAGCAAAAGAAACAAACAGGAAGTATCACCCTTCGAGACGTTAAACTTTATAATAAACCTACAGTAACCAAAGCAGCCTGATATTGGTACAAGAATAGGCACATAGATCTAAGGAACAGGGCACAGAGTCCAGAAGTAAAAACTTGATCTCTCAACCAACTCATCTTCAAAAAAGCCACCAGCAATAACCACTGGGGAAAGGGGGCAGTATTTAGCAAATGGTGCTGGGAAAACTGGCTGACCACATGCAAAAGAATACAACTGAACCCCTCTCTGTCATCATATACAAAAAATAACTCTCAGTGGATCAAAGACCTAAACGTAAAATGTCAAACTGTAGGAATCCTAGAAAAAAACATAGGACACACTCTTAAGCACATTGGAGTAGGCAATCAGTTCTTGACCAAATCCCCAAAAGCAAATGCCATAAAAGCTAAGATAGACAAGTGGGATTTCATCAAACTGAAAAGCTTTTGCACAGCAAAAGAAACCATCAAGAAAGCGGGGAGACAACCCACAGAATGGAAAATAAATATTTGCTAATTATGTATCTGACAAAAGCCTAACATCCAGGATCTACAAGAGACTCAAGCTAGCAGAAAGGAAAAAAAAACAAAGCAAAACAAAAACAGCCCTATTAAGAAGTGGGCAAAGGACATGGATAAGCACTTTTCAAAAGAAGACACAAGCAGTCAACTGATACCTGAAAAAATGTTCTAGAAATGGTCTTTAAAAGCTGAGCCTGAGCAAGAGTCTTGAGATGCTGAACCCTACCAAGGGTCTTTCTTTAAATGCTCAGCCCTAGCAAGGTTCTTTGTAAGTTGAATTTACAGCTATTTAATATTTTCCTGGTAAATAATCTGCATATCTACCATCTCCAAGTGCTGCCAATATTCCCTTCCTGATGTTTTTTCCCCCTTTCATTTCCTTCTCTTCTTACTTTCTTCCTTTTCCTTTTGCCCCTTTTTGCTTCCTGAACTGAATCATTTATCCAAACTGAGGAGAAAATGCTTTATTCTTTCCTTTTTCTTCTCTGGCAGGACCCCAGATGTATCTTCATATGCATATCCTCATCACTTTACTTTTTTCCTCAGTGCCTTCTGTACCGTGATCAGCTCTAGCATCTGGCATTGGCGGCTGGATGTTAATTCTGGAGATACCTATGCCTTCAGAATGATAAACTTTCTGCATTCTACCTTCATAAAGTTTAAGGGTGTCTTTTTCCCTTCTGCGTGTGTTTAACTTAGTTGATACAAGCAAAACTTAAGTAGTCTTAGGAGGTCCTTTTATAAAAGTATTTAGATGGTGGTTAGTGTTCTGCTTGCTAAATATCATAGCTTTTGTTGGTAAAGGTTAATTTCTGCCCCCCCAAATTAGTGTGGAGATGACACTTGTTAAAAACACAAACACTTGTAGGAGAGTTCGAGCCTTAAGATACAGGTTATTTACTCTCAGAATATGTGCTGGGTTCAGAGTGGACCCTGGATCACAAGTTGTTGTGTATTTATGGAGGGAGAAGAGTGTTAAGACTTGAAGAACCCCAGGGAGGACCCAGGTGCACTCTGCGGGCTCAAACTCAGATGTGGAGCCGCCCAAACTTGCCTGCTGGTCGTCATAGCCTTTGCGGTGAGTTAAAACCCTCAGGCTCTAACACAAGAGCCTGCGTTAATCCGGGACTTCCAACCCAGAACAAACGGAGTCCTTGCTAACCCTAAGTGCACTGCATTAAAGTGATCCCTCCACTTTAACTTGTTAATTCTGAACCCCACTTTCTTTTTAAAGTTGGATTCTGTCCCTTTGCATTAGTGATCTCTCTCAACTTAATGTCAACATGATATTTGAGTCTGCTGTCCTCAACGTCTTCTTCCAATTTGTTGATGCAAATGTTTTTCTTTGACTTTTCTATTTTGGGCTTAGTGTGTGTTTCATATAAGCTATTCCTTTTTTTTTAATCCACAGGAGATGTATTACATTTCTGTGTGAGTTATTCCTATTACTCTACTAAGAAAGCTCTAGCAACTATAATCATTGAGTATTCGTCTAGGAAAAGACAAAGCAGCAAGTGGGATTGGCTCCCATGTTCAAGGGACGGTGATGTACAGAGTAGCATCTAACACATTATGAAGGACACATTTACATCGGTGACAACGTGATGGGATGTTTACTACCTGAGGAGACTCAGTTAGTCATTCTGAAAAAAGACACTTCTGATAAAAGTACATACCTTGTGAAAAATTCATCTTACTAAACACAAATATACAACTTACACAGAAATTAAGGTGAATACAATGTTCAAATATAAAAAATAAAACCACAGAAATTCCAGAAGAAAACTAAGTAGAATTTTTGTTAATGGGTGTCATTGTGAAAAGGGCTTTCGAAATAGAAATCTGAATTATTCTGAAAAGAATGAAACATTTGACTACAGAAAATTTAAAGAGCATTGAAGGCAAATAAAAACAAAGCTAGGAGAAATAATAAAAAGAAAAAAACTGCAACATTTCTGACAAGGAAAAGAGCTCTACAAATTAAGGAGAGGAACATTAAATAGAAAAATAGACCGAGTTTAAGAGCAGGGTCATTTGCAGCCTCAGCAATAACATCTCACACAGCCTGCAACCCTGCCACAGTGTTAGCCTTGCTGATAGCAGAAAATATGGGTTAAATTTAAATACAAAGTCTTTATATTAAACTGTTAAAGAGTTAACTCTGGGTTGTATGCAGGTTGGGGGAGAGATGTAAGGACAGGCGCCATGGCCTAGGCTGCCGTCTTCCTGAGGTCAGTGAGTTCAACATGTCTAAATGAAAAATACACAAAGTCTTCCAATGGACACATTTCACTTTCTTTTTTGTTGCTCTCTGCATTATTCGATTACATTTTTATAAGCACATAGCATTTTTGTGTCACAAAATAGCTTAAGATGAAATATTCCTCCTTAAAAAAGATATGATTTTAGGCCCTAGAATTTTAAAATCAAAATTGGAAAATGCATGTTGCTGTTTAGTTCTGCCCCATCTTGCTCCTGAAAGAACTTAAGGTGGCCTCTGAGTCCATGTAAAATGCGATTTGGAAGCAGCTGAAGGGAGGCTGGGGAGATGGGGGAGAAGGGTTCTGAGGCAGGGAGGCCTGGAGTGAGGCTGAACGCCGGATTCCACACAGTCTCACCTTCTGCATACCAGGGGCTAATCTGAAACACACAAGAGAACCAAAGCTTGTCCTATAATTAGTGTGTCCAGGAGATTAAAAGCAAAGGAAGGACTTAAGCCAAGAGTCGCTGTTCTCCACGTCTAGCGGAGACTTCTGAGAAGTCCTTGTGCATAGGATCCTGGGATGGATGAAGAACGTTCTCGACTTCTCTATGACACACAGAGAAGTTGAACTTTCTGCTAATGAAGACATGAACTCCCCAGTGTGATGGGCTGCACTCGCTCCTACCACCTCCCAACATTTGGTGATGTCCGGGGGCACCTCTGCTTGTCCTACGGCCACCACTACCCTTCAAGCCTGGTAAGGCTGCCTGGGTCCTTAGCGTCCATCTCAAGGGGCAGTGTCAGCTGCCATGCTGGGCTGACAGGAGGACTCAGCAGCCCTCCTGCTGCCAGTGATCCAGGTGACTGCCTAGATAACGGGACTTGGAGGGAAAAGATGTGAGTCCAAACTTCTAAGCTCCTCATTGGTTTAGCTTCTTATTTCTTACTTTTAAATCTTAATCACTGATAGTGTATGCAGAGAACTTGGGCGAATCCAAATGGTGTGAAAACACAAAGGAACTCGGTGTAGGTGGGCATCCCGTGGCTGAAGCCGTGAGCTCACCTTGGCCTCCAGAGCTTCAACAGCACGGACAAGGCTGTGCACCCCTCTCTTCCAGCTCAGAGCAGCATCACCGTGGCACACAGAACAGCTCAGAGCAGCTGGACTGGAATTTGAAAGTTGCTGATCTTATCCCACTGAGTTTGTGCCTCTCTACTGTGGTCATGGTGGTTGAAACGTGGCTGGGCTCAACGACCCTTCCATGTCTAGTGTTCTGGCCACTCCTTGCGTGGAACACCATGTCATTTTTTTTTTTTTTTTGAGTTGGAGTCTCACTCTGTCGCCGAGACTGGAGTACAGTGGTCGCTTCCGGCCACCACAGCCTCGACCTGCTGGGCTCCGGCGATCCTTCCGCCTCAGCCTCCCGAGTAGCTGGAATTACAGGCATGCGCTACCACGCTTGGTTGATTTTTTGATTCATTGTAGAGATGAGGTCTCGCTGCCCATGCAGTTCTCGAACCCGCGGGCTTAGGCAATCCACTCACCTCAGCCTCCCAAAGGCGCGGGATTACAGGCTGAGCCACTGAGCCCGGCAACACTATGTCTTTAGTGGCAGAGTCAGTTGACTTTTCCAGGGAGCTGCTGACCTCATCGATGCAGCTTTCTTTTGATCCACTGGGCTTATCTGTTCCTGGCAAGACACTAACGACCAAAGAGCTCTACAACACCAGAAAGACAGTCTGTACGTGCGTCTTTGATTTCACACACAATAAGAGGTGTGTCTTCTGTCTGAAGCAACCTAGCGAAACTCGCTCTCATTCCATCGTCCTGCTTCAAATCCATGACTATGTCCCCAACCAGGTGCTTCACGACCCCACCTGGAACAAAGGAACGGACCCATCCTGGGTGAAGGAGCAAACAGCCTAGGGAAGGGGTGCAGCTCACAGACTCTGACAGTGTTGACGAGAATGAGACTTGGCCTTGGCTTTGCTCCTTGGGCCGACAAAGCTGGGTGCTCCCTGTCTCCATCAGCCTTTCTCTGCACCCCTGTCTACCTGCTTCCCTCACTCCCACTCCCACTCAAGCCAAACTCTTGGACCAGGGCTTAATTTATTTTCTGCGAGAGTGGGCTGTGGAACATTTAAGTTTTTGTGAGCTATTAATTAAAATGCATTTACTCTAGGCAGCACAAAACAATGCCAACTTTTATTATGCAAAAAAGATATTAAAATAAATAAAAACAAAACACAAACATGACTATATTATTTCCTCCCTTTGCAAAAAGAAGCAAAAAAGGTCATTTTTTAACCTCCAAACCACAGAAAGATTAATGTCTCAGAATAAAGAGTGACTCTTCCAAGCAGGGTTGGTTATGGACTTGAAACCCGCATGTACTGTAGTGTTTTTATGTTTTGTATTTACCCCCAGACCGTTAGACATGCGAGGGCTCGTGGTGCCTGGCGACAACTGCTCTCATATTCTAAGACATGCTTGCTTTAGTGTCATATTTCCGCATCACCTATAAATGAAATAAAATCCAGTTATTATTTAGTCTCAAGGCAAGAATAATTTTAAAATCTCCCCCAATGATGCCTCTCTCCACTGTAAATGGGTTAAGCCTAAACAGGTAGCAGAGTTGCTCCCAGAAGAATCCTTTCATTCATCGTCTCTTACTCAAGCTTTGTTTGCCAACTTCCACATTAAACCAGATTTCACTCCTCGAGATTCTGCTTTGAACTCTCTGTGCCCACCGTCCTGAGAATGTCACGGACTATGAGCTATGTTCTTTGGTTTTCAGATCCCTCTTTGCTTGGCTTTTGGAAGTTGTGTGATGTTGAGTCGGCTGAGGAATCCATTGGCTTTGGATTCACTAATTTACGTACACCCCTGGCTTTGAGCAACACGGGGCATTTCAGATAGGCAGACTTTAACTTCTTTGTCTGAATTTATTTTGGCGAGAAGACTGTCGTTGCTTAGACCGTGCCAGGTGCTCTCTCACAGAATATCATTATTTAAGGACTGGAGCTTAAGACAAAACAAAAACAGAGGCACTGAAGCCAGGGCAGTGAGACTTCTGCAAGAAAACACAGATCAAAAGATCAACTTGTCACAACTTCACTCATTTCTGGGTTTCAAATTGAGTTATGCAAATCAACATCTGGGAAACACATAATTGAATGATGGGCTGGATGAACTCAACCAGTCAAAAAGATCCATCTTGAGATAACAGATACACACTGCACCGCTCCTGTTCTGTAGAGATTGAACAGCAAGAGATGTACCGATCTTGGTACCCATCACAACATACAGGGTTTTCAGGTGGATCGAATCACTGTTTACCCAGGCGCTTTTCATTTTGAGGATGGGGTACTTGCCAGTGTTCAGAGTTATTGGTTGGACAGACGAATGGCTTTTTCTTCTCGTCAGCTTACTACAGAGCTTTGTCTGTGACAAAGAATGCCAATGATCAGCTCAATAATGGCACTGCTTCAAGATCACCTTTGGGTTTCTAAGCCTTCCCATCCGCATATCTGGCTGGTCATGTAATCCTGCAGATGGTAATGGTGGGTGATGCTGGCTGTCTGACTTTGCGACAGATAGGATGGGAAAGGAAGAACCTGGCCCATGGCCAGGCTCATCAGAAGACCAGAGGGTGTCAACATCACAGTTACAAAGCTGAGGATCAGGAGAGTTTCTGAGTTATATAAGGCAAGTGACAAGATGATTATTTTTGTCTTGGTCATGTTTTAAAATCAGTATCTTAATATTCTATCTTTTAAAGATAATGTCTCCAGTTGGGAGACCCCTTTTAACTCAAGGGCTGTTTTAAGCCATGATAGTGAAGATTTGGAATGCTTAGAATCCCCATTGCGTGATAATTTTATGCACTTCCTTGACAGCAAATATTCTTTTGCTGTGGGTAGATTTAATATGTAGAACTAGCTCAAAGCCTCTTAGCAATTAGAAGGTGAACAAAATTGAAACGCAAATCCAATAATCAATCAATAAATATAATTTGGGAGCATAAAATGCAATGTGTTCCTAAATAATAAGACATTATTTTGGGATTTTTAGAATGTTTTTTGTAAGACGATTCCAATACAGATTTTTTTTTAAGTTCTGAAATTTTTAAAGCAATGGATGAATTATTAGAATGGGTATTCACGAAAATTAACACCTATTGAACATAACAGCATGTCAGGTGTTGTGCCAAGTGTTATACTTGCAGAGTCTCATAGATTTATTTTCTGCAGTCTTTTAATCCCAGTTTATGGTTTATTTGGAAGGATGATGATCTTACAAACATAATACATCTCAATATGTGTCAAATAACACTCAACATAGTGAAAGGCTACCCTTGGAATGGGAAAGATTTTTCTCAACTTATATGTGTGATAAGGGGTTAATATCCAGAATGCTGAAAGCTCAAGAAACAATTTGATTTTTAAAAACTGGACACAAAATGTGGGCATTTCTTCCAAGACAATATGTTAATGGCCAACAAGCACCTGAAGAGAGGCTCAACATCACCACCCATCAGGAAAATGTCAATTAAAATCTCAATGACATACCACTTCATATCCATCAGGATGTCTATCAAAAAAAGAGCAAATAAGTGTTAACAAGGATGTAGAGAAACTGGAAGCCTGTGCACTGCTGGTGAGAAGGCAAAATGGTGCAACCACTGCCACTGTGAATCCACTATGGTGGTTCCTCAAAAATTTAAAAATAGAATTGCCATGTCATCCAGCAATCCCACTTTTTTGGTATATGTCCAAAATAATTGAGAACAGGGATTAGAATGGATATTTGTATACTCCTGTTCATAGCAACATTATGCACAACCACCAAAATATGAAAGCAGTGCAAGTGTCCATCTATAGATAAATGGATAAAGAAAATATGGAGGCCGGGCTCCATGGTTCAGTCTGTCATCCCAGCAAATTGGGAGGCCAAGGCAATTGGATTCCCTGAGTCCGCGGGTTCGAAACCAGCCCGGGAAACTTGGTGAGACCTCATCTCTACAACATATAAAAAATTAGCCAAGCATCGTGGTAGCGTGAGCCTGTAGTTCCGGCTACTTGGAATGCTGAGGCGGAAGGATCACTGGAGCCCAGAAGGTTGATGATGGGGTGGCCGTGAGTGTGCCCCTGCTCCACTTCAGCCTGAGTGATGGGGTGAGACTCCTACTCCAAAAAAAAAAAAAAGAAAAGAAAATATGGGACATACATACAATGTAATTTTATTCACCCTTAAAAGGAAATTCTGACACATATTATAACACAAATGAACCTTGAAGACATTATGCTAGGTTAACTAAGTCAGTCGCAAAAAGAAAAATACTGTTTGATTCCACTTATATAAGGTACCTCGAGTCACCAAATTTCGAGACAAAAAGTAGAATGTTAGTTTCCAGAGCTAAGGAGAGAGGGAATAAGGAATTGGTGTCTAAGTTGGGGCCCAAATTTCACCTGCATGCAACCTTTTTGTGTAGTTAATCCTTACTTGTACCCCACATCTCTATAATATGAAACAATTTAATACAAAAAAATTAGTGCCTAAGGAGTACAGAGTTTTAGTTTTGGATGATGAATAAGTCCTGGAGATGAATGGTGAGGATGACTGCATAGCAATGTGAAATAACTTAATCCGACTGAACTGTACACTTAAAAAGATAAATGTCATAGATAGATAGAGATGAACCAAAATTCAAAACAAAACACAAAACACCATTTTTTTCTATTCTATTGGATTTAAATCCATTCCATGTGCCAATTACTAGAATGAATTATTTCCTAGATGTCTTTTTGTAAAGATGATTCCTTTTTTTAAAAACTTATTTCTTAATATAAATAGTTAACTAATAATTAATACTAATTAATCAATGACTTTTGTTCATGATTATTTTTAAAATTGGTAAATTTCATGTATTTTATATTCTTTCCAATCCTAAATGTCCTTTTTAGGTCTGCTGTTTCCAAAGTCCTTTGTGCCCATCTGAGTATGAGCTCTCCATTTAATTGAATCTATCTGGGTTGGTGAGAAAGCCATACCTTTAGTCTCGTTCCCAAGGTATTTTGGTTAATTGAAAGCCGACCTTTTCTCTGAGATATCCTAATCTATTCAAAAGACTTAACAAAGATTTGGTGGCCATGTCTTTGGTAATTCCATTTCTAAAAGCCCTTAATTTATAGACTCTCTATTCTCTCCTTTCTTTTCTGAACTCAAATGTTTTTTTGTAGTATCTTGTCAAATTCAGTTGACAATGACTAGCACATGCTGCTAAACTACCACCATTCCATCTCTTCCCTGACAATAACAAATCTACTAAGTGTGTCATATCTCTAGCTATCACAGGTGAAAACAGTATTATCACAGGTAATAACCAAGCTATCGCAGGTGAAAGATTTAGCAAATATTTTACCACTTCGTGAGATGAATTAACATCCTTACAGGCTTGTCATTTCTGCCTTGGTTGATACCTGTCCCCTAAATCAATGCCACATACTTTAGGTTGTCTGTTATGTTGGCACCTCACCTCTGGTATCGATTTTTTTACCATTAATAATAAGCTAAGTCATTTTGTGGTAACAAACAATTCTAAAATGTTGATATTTTCAAACCACAGATTTCTTTCTTTCTCATGCTGAATGTTCATCAAGGATCTCCTGGTAAATTGTGCTTATTAACGTTTTTAAAGTACAAAATCTAATAGAGAAACATCATCCTGAAAATTTGCAATTGCTGTGCCAAAGGCAGTAAAATTCTGCATGTTGACGTGTCTTAACTTCTTATGAGAATTAGTCATATGGCCTCACCCAATCACAGGAGAGAGGGAACACACCTCACCATATGCTTGGAAGTCTGGACTTGGACATTTTTTGTGAAGAGGATGATTCAACTGCCTCACACCTTCTCTTTCACAAGACCACTGCCGTGGTCTTTAACTCCCAACTAGAAACTCTGACCTTCTTTTGGGCTTTACCTCACCACAAATATATTTCTTGTACATATATACTTGTAACCTTGTTATCCTCACTGTAAAGTACAATTTCTGTTAATAGGTGGTCATGACATTAATCTCCAAGGATGCTCTTTCCACAAAGAAGTCCAGCTGGAGGGCAGACATGGATCTAACCAACAAGCCAGAATGGCTCCTTGAAAGTGCAGTTCCAAGTTTTATGCCATGATGAGTGCTCAGGGGAGGACATGGAGTCACCGGGGCCGTTTCATAGAGAAATGCCTGGGAATCAAGAAGGTGGTGGCAGTGAGATGAGGCACAGCCAAGAAGGCAACCTGAACTGAAGAAGCCTGAGTGTGAAGACCTGGAGTTGGGGGAGTGTAGCGCATGGCTGAGAAGGGAGCAGTGAGTTGCAACAGTAGCTGGGGGCTATTTGGGAATGTGGGTGAAGAGGGATGCTGGACAGGGGCAAGGAGAGAGGGCATGGGACCTTCGTACTTTGGGATTATCTGCTGACTTCAAGATTTGAGATTATGCAGCACCCAGGGTGCCACCACCTGGTAGAGTTTTGGGGTTCATACTTGGGAATCCAGGGGCTTCTCTGATTTCCCCTTACTCTTGGTGACCTCCTTGAATATTCACATTTTCATCAATATAAATAATAATAAAACAGTGGAGGGTGGAAGGGAATAATGGAGTGGAAAAAAATCTCATGGCATTTTTAGTGCCACGCATGTATTTCACTGCAGTCATCATCATCGCCGTCAGCATCATCTTCGTCACCACCACCAACGTCATCTTCGTCACCGCCATTCTCTTCACCATCACAATTATTTAACCATCATCATCACTATCTTCATCATTACCACTGAGTCTGTATATATAACCCAGAGCTTCTTGCACAAGAATGCCTATATTTTTTTCCAAATAAAACTGCATTTCTGTGTCTTTTTCTTGTATATTAGGATTTTCTAGGGATCATGGGTTCCTTCCTTTCACAATAGGCATTATTCCTTTACTGCTTGAATTTTTTTTTTTTTTTTGAGTGGGAGTCTCACTCAGTCGCCCAGACCGGAGTGCAGTGGCACACTCCCGGCCACCGCAGCCTCGACCTGCTGGGCTCCGGCGATCCTTCCGCCTCAGCCTTCCGAGTAGCTGGAACTACAGGCGCACGCTACCACACCTGGCTAGTTTTTTGATTTATTGTAGAGATGAGGTCTTCCCTGCCCAGGCGGGTCTCGAACCCGCGGGTTCAGGCAATCCACTCACCTCCACCTCCCAAAGGCGCGAGATTACAGGCTGAGCCACCGAGCCTGGCTACTGCTTGATTTTTAATGAGCCAAAACACAAATGGATATTCTTTGAGGCCTCTGTAGAATTCTATAGCAATTACTAAATTCCCCTAAGTTAGTGTCTCCAGAACCTTTACTTCCTTGAGTGGTAAAACAAAACACAAATAGTCCTTTGCATCAGTTTCCCATTGTTGCTGTTAAAAAAAAGCTGCAGACGTAGAGGCTTCAAACCACATGGGAGTGTTATGTCCCAGCAGTGTAGGTTGGGATTTATGGCTCAACGGGGTACTCTGCTGAGAGTCCCATGTGGCCAGAGACTTCTTCCAGACAGTCCTCCTTTCTGGAAGTTCTTGAAATGAACACACCTCCAAGCTCATTCAGGCTAAATGGGTCACATTTAGGATCTTGCAGTTGCAGGGCTAAAGTCCCCATTCTCTTGTAGGCCAAAGTCCCGTCATTGCTTCCAAAGGGCACTCACATTCCTTCTCATGCTTTTCATGCAGCCCCCCAGCAACAGGGTGGGGTGCCTCTCCCAGACTCTAAATCTCTCCAGCTTCCTCTTCTGTTGCTTCTTCTCTACCTTCAGTCAGAGAAAGGTCTGGGTTTTTAAGGCCTCCTGCAACACTATTGACAAGATGAGGCCCACCGGGATAATGCAGGGTGATCTCCCTATCTCCAGGTCTGTAAACATAGTCACTTCTGCCAGTTCCCTTTTGCCATTTAATGCATTGCATTCACAGGTTCCAGAGAATGAGAGTCTATTTGGCCTTCCACATCATCATAACCTGGAAGAAGCAAAAACAAAAAGTAAATAAGGCAAAACAACCCCCAGCCTAGACAACCATTTTTCATGCCTACTTGGCCCAACTCTGATGGATGCATCCTCAAACCTCATCTTGGACTTGTACCCTGGGCAGCCTCAGCCTTTCAGAGGAACTGTATGGTTGAGTGGAAAGAGCTGAGTTCCAGGTCTTCTTCCTAAGCAGGCCATGACTTCCTCTACTGATGTGTAGAATGGAACTACACATTTTTGTTGAACTTAGAATGCCTTGCTCAAATTATACTTCAACTTGGACATCCAAAGTGCACATACTTAGAAGGTTTGTCCGGGGAGACCAGGGCGGACTCTAGGACCACCCTAGCATTGCCGTTTATTGGGAGATCTTGAAGGAAAACTCCTGGAGGACCTTCTGGTTCTGCCCCATGGGACTCTGGGAAATATAACCTAACATCTCCTAGTCCTGAGGAGTCATTGTGTGGAAATCTCAGGCTGTGTGTGTTTTGAAGGATTCTTCAGTTTCCCCAAGGATGAGGCCTGACATTGAATCGGGAGCCCCACCAGGGTCTCCTCTAGATGAGATTTTTGTCCCTTTTTGAATCAGCCACTAGGTTTTCCTTCCAGCTCCAGGAGCGGCAATTACTCTGTGCACAGAGTGCTGCCGTCCTGATAGATATCTCTGCCTACAAGGTTTGATGGGGTTCATTTGTACAGCTCGGGAAGCATCTTGATTTGCCCTGGCTCTTGGTGACCTACTTGCAGGCAAACACCTGCCACGACCTGCCTGCAGCTTCAGAGCTCAAGATCGGCCTTCGATATGTCCGGTATTTGCAGGGAATGTCCTGTTCAAAGCAAGACATTTGCAATGTCCGGAAACACTCTTCTTTTTTAACACTTCTAAAAAGACCAGATGCTTATTTTCCAACCATGCAAGTTTCGAATTGCAAATAGGGTGGGTCACGGGAAAATTTAGAGTAGCGTATTTCACATCCTACAAGATTGTGGTGAGTGTCTTTTCTGAGGTTAGTTTTGATCCTCTTAAGGAAACGGCATGTCTCACTCATGAGAAATGATAACCTCAGAAAATTTGGAGTCTTTAATCTAAAACAAAGCTGCTTGCCTAAATCATAGATATATTTTCATTGGTGAATAGATGTCACCCAAGGTGACAGCATCTTCTGAGTCATCTGACCCACTATCGACTCTGTCAATATGTGTTTTGGGCTTTAGATGAAGAGGTACATCCTCGAGGGTGTTTCCACCTGCAGTGCACCAGATCTCCTCACCCCTGGCTGGGTGTATGAGGTCACCCAGCTCATGGTCAGAGCTGGTCAAAGGTGGGCTGCAATGGGGGGTCACCTGGAGCGTATTCACTCTGCATTCAAGCTACTGCTGCTTGGTGGTCTTACCCAGAAAACAAGGCGATGCTCTTCCCATGCTGTGTTTCCCTGTGGCCACTTCAACCTTCCATGCACACAGCGGTCTCTCGGATTGAAGGGCAGATCTTTCTAGACAGAAGGATACAAGAAGTGACAACTTCACCCCAGCAAGCCATGCAGGCTCCACACCCTCCTCACACAGGACACCAGGCAGGGGACACAGTTCATATCTGGCCCAGTTTCATGATGGTAGACCACATTTAAATTTGGAGAGAAACTGGAAAGAGTGCTTTCAAGCAAGTTCCAGTGGAGGTGAATCATAGGAATGTGTCAGTTCATGGAGACACTCATGATGCATCAGTCAACCCTGTGCTCCTCACATGTGAACTGAAGTTCATGTGACATTGGGGAATCAGAATGCAGAGTGTGGTGAAGTTTCAGTGTTTATTAAAATTCTTTTTTTAACTTGTTATTTATTTATTTTTAATTTTAAAGATGTGGGGTACAATTCAGGGTTAGGTATACAAATGTTCATTAGGCAGGTCTCCCTGTTATGAGGTGTGCTCCTCCCTTCCCTGGCAGATTCCCACTACTGCCAATCCCTTTTTTAGAGTATTAGGATAATTGTTTAAGGTCCGCTTATGAGTGAGAACATGTGATATTCAGTTCTTTGTTTCTGTGGTGCATCACTCAGTATTATAGACTCTAAGTCCATCCAGGTTGCTGTGAAGTTCATGATTTTGTCCTTCTTTGTGGTTTATTAGAATTCTTACTTAACAAATTCCATTTTTCTTGGTTTGGGTCTTGCCAGATTGCTTGAATCCCTTGGTTGGTCCAAAAGATATGCCATTTCCCTACTGCATCTTCTGAGTGAGAGCTATTGGCCATAGTTTTGCTGTCCGTCTGGGGTCTTGAGTCTTTAATAACAGAATGAAATCAGGATTGAATTGTGGAGAAAACCTCCCATATGACTTTAAGTATGCAGTGGAATCAAGATCATTTTTTATTCTGAACAAATGTTAAAAAACGGTCAGCCAGGCATGGTGGCACATGCCTATAGTTCCAGCTACTTGGAAGGCTGAGGTGGAAGGATCGCCTGAGCCCAGCAGATTGAGACTGCAGTGGCCGGGAGTGTGCCACTGCCCTCCAGCCTGGGTGACAGTATAAGACTCCAACTCAAAAAGAAAAAAAAATGTGTGTTTAATGGTCATTAATTTCAAACTTTACAAAAATGCCTTTGACATAGTAACCGTTGGGACAGAAGGCTAGTCTTGTAGGTCACTATCCCAAAATGTGGTGTTCAATGACCTGGTGACTGGACTGAGGGAACAGAGAGTTGTCCTCCTCCAGATAAATAGCTTTGAATGGGTCCATATGGTCACCGGGTTACCACGTGGAGGAATTCCTGGCTTCCATTGAGCCACCAGGAGTTACATTTTTATGACTGATGAGGTGTCATCGTCATCCTAGCTCATGGGGTGGTGGCCATACAGACAAAGAGTAGGAACCCCCCCAAACATTCTTGCTCTCTCACCACCCCTTTGCTTTTAAGAATTTCTTTGTAATAGGTAACTTAATTTTATACAATTTCAGTTTAAGGCTTCATGGTAAATAGCTAATAATCACCACATCCTAAAATGTCTTGAAAAAAATAAATGTATCTGAGCAGAAAATAGTTCCCACAACAGGCCGGAGACTATTAACTTTAGAAAAACCAGTTTGCAAGACTGGCCCTAGGCTGGTGTCTTGAAGCAGGGATTTCTGGAAGGTTCCTAGCACCCTGCCTGATAAGAGTGGCTCCAAGCCCGATAAGCCCGTGTCCAAGCTTGGTACAAGCAACGTGGTTTAAGCTGAAATCTGTTTTCCTTCTGAGAGACTGGGATTTTGGAACATGATAGACAGAGTATACCTGTGTGACCAGCCCCCAGGAAAAGTTCTACGTACCGAGTCCCTCTTGAACCTCCTGGCTGACAACGTCTTACACAGGTTGTCATGGTTCAGCTGGAGACCGTAGGCATGTTCTGTGTGACTGTCCTGTGAAGGGATCCTTGCAAGCTTACGCCCGGTTTCCCCTGGAGTTTGTTCATGTGCTTTTTTTGCTCATGTGCCTTTGCTGATTTTGTTTTATGGCTTTCCCCTGTAGTAAATCGTAACTGCGGGTTTGAGCCCGGGCTGATTCCTATGTGTCCCTCCGAGTGATTCATCACACCTGACAGGAGTCTTGGCAATCCCAACATGGTACCATTTGAATGTGTGTCTTCCTGCACTTCCCCCACCTCACAAGCACTCAATGAGGGTTTCCTTACGAAGCTGCAATTTGCACTCCTGGGCAGTGACAGGAACTCATCACAGGTTGAGGGATGCCAGGATCCCCCTCAGAAACGCACAAGCTGGGATCATGGGAAGGAGTCGGGGTACAACGCTGGGCTCTCAGTGGACAACTGATCTTACAGAAATACCACCAGGCAGCAATACAGCCTCCCGCATAGATGAGAAGCGTTTTGCATCGTGTCCTCTGTGTCATGAGTCACGCAAGGGAGTGTGGTGGCAGTTGTCCTGTTTGCTGAGTAGTCGGCTTCATCCTGGCCACTGGAGTCGCCCTTTCCACCCTTCAGCATGATGGGAATAGCCTGGGAAGCTCGCAAAAATGTAGGTTCTGACTGCATGTCTGGGTAGGTCTGGGCCAGGCTGGCCTGAGACTGCATTTGTGTGTGTGTGTGTGTTAGAATCTCACTCTTGTCTCCCAGGCTGGAGTGCAGTGACATGCTCACAGACACCGCAGCCTCGACCTGCTGGGATTAGGCGATCCTTCCATCTCAGTCTTCCAAGTAGATGGAACTACAGAGACTGTGCATTTCTTAGAGGTGTCCAGGGAATGCGGGGCTGCAGATCCACAGACCACAACGTGAGTAGGGGCTAGAGTGTGGGTGTCCAGGACACTGGAGAATGAGGTGCTTTGGTTTCTACGGCATTTTTCATCTTGGGAGGTGCCCCGACTTGGAGGTGCCCCGAGTTTTTGCTGTAACTGGAGTCTGTGCAGAACTTCCAGCAGATTGTGAAGGATAAGAAAGGTTCATTCGCATCACCTGCCATGAACAGGGAAAGAAATGTCTCCCCATGCTCAAGTCAGCTGGCAAAGGCATCACATTTTTGTTCATGTGTCTGGGAGGTTGGAAGTTGGCCTTGACTACTGATGGGTGGAGTCCACCAGGACCGCCAGTCTCTAATCCCCCAGAAGGGGGACCATATCCTGTGTCTGATTGTGTCCACCCAGGATGCCCCTTGGTGTGTGGGCCTTTTGTAATTACTGATGAGTATTGTTAAGGTTCTTCCATGATCAATCCATCCTTAGACTGCTTTGGTAATGATGTCTTGGAGTCATCGTTGGAACAGGGAGTCCCACTCCCCCAGGGACTTTGTTCCTACTATTTCTCTGCTGTCTGAGGATTCTTGCCAGAGGGCTCTTTCCTCTGTGGCCTTGGGACTGGGTCAGTCTTCTCCACAGCTGCACTTTGGCTGTTGACCTCTGAATGTCTGAGCGCGAACCATTCCTTCTTGGTCCAGATCCCGGGAAATAGTCCTGGTGAGAGGAGCAGATGGCTTGCCAACCACGATGGGAAGGACTCCAGGACATTAGGAACAATCCTCTGCTGGTGGGTTTCCCTCTGCTCAGGGACAAATGTCGACTCTGAAGAGAAAGAGCTTTCTTCGTGGGAGAGCTTGCCTTGTGCAACCTGGAAAGTCTGAAGTGGCTAGAGCAGGCTTCTCCCCTGGGGTTTCTGCTGAGACTCTTTTGGGTGGACTTCCGGTGTTGCATAATTTGTGCTGATGACCTAATTTTGAAAACCTCAAGGGTGAGGAGGCCACAATCTGTGGTGCTCATGACGCTGCAGGACTCTTTTCACAAGGAAACACTGCAGTTTTCTCCAGGGCCGCAGGCAGCCTCCTTCCTTTTCTTACCAATTGACAAGTTACAAGCTATGAACCATCCTGATTTTTAAGAGAAGTAGCAGTTATTTTAGAAAAACACCACCGCCCGCGGCCCTGCTCACGCCTCGCCTCCTCCGTTCTTGTGCATCCTATTTTTAACTTTATAGTAAGCCTTTTGACTCACACTTACGAATTGTTAATTTAAGTCATCTGAATGCTGGGATGACTTCATATGCCTTGAGCCTAATGGTAGTTACCGAAAATTCTTGAAAGTAATGCAATGGCCTGTCTTGAAAAGTTTCCACGATTGAAAATTTTTATGAACCTGCTCGTGTCTTTTTCTATTTCTCTGCAGTAATGAAGTTTTTGTGTACTTGATGGAAAGACCAGCATAGACTGATCAAAGCCACCCAGATAAGAGTGCAAGACAAGAGACAGAAGAGAAGGGCGTATGTTTGTGAGGCTTTCCAGATGCAGACTCGCACTCACTCGAAATTTTGAGAGCCATGGGACCATGTCCAGGGATGTCCCAGGGATGACGTCCCCATCCAATGTGCCAGTCCCCAGCCTTGCCCTCAGCCCAGGGCACCCTCTGTCATCAGGAGAGGGAGTGTCCACTATGGACAGAGGGGTGGTGGCAGTGACTCACAGTTATAGACTAGAGCAGATGTGTCTCAAGCCCAGGAGCCCTGGTCCTACAGGAGAATGACTGTTCACTCTGGGCCTTTTGAGGGCATCCCAGGGTTAGCCCTGTTTGAGCAAGGGCATCCCAGGGACCATGTTTGAGCAAGCCTAAGATGCTAAAGTCCTAGCGGTGTCCACGAAGGCACCAGAGGCCAACTCGTTGCTCTTGCTGTGTTAAACACTTGCGCCCTCGGCTTGGGCCTGCTCCTAAAACAGAACTTTTCACTTTAAGCCTCACTTGATTGATGTGAAGAGATGCACCCCGCAAGATGGAAACCACAGCATTCCTTGTCTTAGCAGTTTTCACAAAATAATACTTGCTAAAGAAGACAAAGGCAATTACATTTAAAGCATGCAAATCTCCATCTCTGATTTATTTTACTCCCAAATAAATCATTCCCTTATTGTCTTGGAAATGCTTAGATATGGTTGACACTGGAAGCATCGATGGCACTCCCTAGGTTCCCAGAAACAAGTCTAGAGACACGCTGGACTGGGAGAGGCAGGAGGGGCTCTGGTGTTTGCTCATCACCGTCCAGGGAACGTTTTTGTGGGCAGCCCCTTTAGTCCTTGCAAGCGCCAGGCACTGTGGCTTGGGGACCCACTGCACAGGCACAGAGGGACAGGGAGGAGGATCCAGCCTAGCCTGCAAGTTCTGGGGGGCGTGAAGAAAGCCTGGGGAGGGGTCCAGGGTAGGGCTGGAGCTCTGTGTGGGAGAAACTGGAGGTGAGGCACACAGCAGGGAGGGTTGGTGGGAGGCGAGGCCAGGGAGAGGTCCTCCAAGGTCACCAAGTCCCCCCTGCAAACCGTGGTGAGCTTGGAGAGAGCTGGGTGATGGGCCCAACAGGTCCGAGGTGGAGGGGTAGAGGTTGTAGGCCTCCCACTCCCTATCCAGTAGCCTAGCACAGCCTGGACTCTGCTGGAAGCTCAAACACGTGCTCAGGTGGGCCTCATTTAAGTAGACTCCTGCAGGACTCTGGGTGCCACGGTACAGGGTGATAGGAGCCTATTTGGCTCTTAAGAAATCCTTCCCGGTTCGCTGGGAAGGTCAGGAAAGACATCTCACCTCAGAGGCTGAGAAGTCAGGGCTGCCCCTGAAACAACTCCAAAATTAAGACAAATTACAATTGATTTTAAAAAATTTTTATTGTGCTTTAGAAATGTGGGGTACAGTGGTAGCACACATCTGTAGTTCCAGCTACTTGGAAGGCTGAGCTGGAAGGATTGCCTGAGCCCAGCAGGTCAAGGCTGCAGTGGCCATGAGTGTGCCGCTGCACTCTAGCCTGGGCAACAGAGTGAGACTCTGACTCAGAAAAAGAAAAAGATGTGGGGTACAAATCTGGATTAGGTACATAAGTGGTCAACGTACAGGTGGAGTTTGAGCTCCCACAGGTCCTCACTTTGCCTGGTTTAGGATCGGGTGCCCTTAGTGATGTTATATGTGCCTCCCCACCCCCCCCCGGCAGTGTCCTCGATTACCAATCCCATTCTTACAGTGTTCAGGACCCATTTCTAAGTGAGAACACATGGTACACAGTTCTTTTTTTCTCTGATAGAGCACTGAGTAGGATAGACTCTAAATCCATCCACATTGCTGCAAAGTCCATAGTTTTGTCCTTCTTTACGGCTACATAATAGATGTACCACAGGAAAGTTGAAGTTGCGTGTATTGTTATTTCATAGCAGGCTTACATGACCAATGTGAATGGAGCCCCTGGAGTCTGGGGCTCAACAGGCCTTGCCGGCGAGACCCTGCAAGGGAAACCCTGAAGGGAAGACCATGCAGGTGAGGCCTTGAAGATGAGACTTTGAACAGGAGGCTGTGCAGGGGAGGTGTGCAAGTGAGTCTTGAATGTGAAGCTGTGAAAGGGAGACCTTGAAAGTGAGGCAATGCAAGTGAGGCCATGCAGGGAAGGTTATGAAGGTGAGATCTTTAAAGTGAGGCCATGCGAGGGAGGCCTTGAAGGTGAGCTGCTGGAGGGTCATTTTTCTGCTTTCTCCACTCTGGTGGGCACACCGTTGGACCTGACAGAAAACTGTCTCTTTCAGAATGTGGCCAAAATTTCTGGTCCCCCTGAAATTGTGTTTTGACACAGTAATTAAATAAAATATTTTGAAGGATTGGTAAAAAGGAAAAAAATCTGCTTTCTCTCACTTGAGACCTCAGAGATCAGTTTTATTCTAATGGGAAAGATAGACACAGAAACCCACAAAGTGAGTTGAAAGTAAAAGAAAGAGTGATTTTCCTCACTTAGGGGCTGGACTCCCAGACGTTTGATGTCTATATTATGGCTGCTGTCTGGACACAATCTCTGCAGGGTGACCTTCTGTGAAGACTTTCCAGTGCCCAGCAGTGAAGACAAGGCCTGCTTCTACAGTGAGCTGTACACTTCTTGGGACTGTTTCTTGCTGACACAAGAGAAACATTATGTTGTGGTGATCTTTAAATCACATGGAGTGAGGGAGTGAGTGTATCTTGACTTTTGCTGTGTGGTTTTTTTGTTTGTTTTGCTTTTGATTTGGAGTCTCACTCTGTCGCCCAGGCTGGAGTGCAGTGACATGCTCATCGACCTGCTGGACTCCGACAATCCTTCCACCTCAGCCTTCCAAATAGCTGGAACTACAGGCGTGCACTATCGCGCCTGGCTATTTTTTTTACTTTTTGTTGTAGAGATGAGGTCTCACTAAGTTGCCTGGCTTGTCTTGAACCCGTGGGTTCAGGCAATCCACTCACCTTGGCCTCTCAAAGTGCAGGGGTGACAGGCTGAGCCACTGAGCCCAGCTTGTTGTGTGTTTTTAGTCTATTTCTTCTCTATTCTTGAAAATGGTTTTATATTCAGAATATTACCCCCTTTGCCAGATGTAAATAGAAATCATTTCTTCTGTCAGTTAATTTATCATTATACTTTTCTTATGGTGATTTATTTTAGCCATAAACATTTACAAAGTTTTTGCAATTGATTTTTTCTTTTTTAGGTAAGGGTCTCACCCTGTCACCCAGGCTGGAGTTCAGTGACACCATCATGGCTCACTGCAGCCTCGATCTCCTGGGCTCAGGCAATCCTGCCACTACCGCCTGCTAAGTAACTGGGGCTGCAGGTATGCACCACTCCACCCAGCTAATTTTCTTTATTTTAGGTAGAGATGACGTCTTACTATGCTTCCTAGGCTGGTCTCAGACTGCTGGGCTCAAGTGAGTCACCCACCTTGGCCTCCCAAAGTGTTGAGATTCCAGGTGTCAGCCCCCATGCTCAGCTGTACTGGAATTTTTCATAATGTTATTACTTTTGAATTTTCAGCCACAATCAGAAACTCTACCTCCACTCCCATGTTAGAATGGAACTAATCTGTGTTTTTGTTTTCTAATACTTCCAGTTTTTTTAAAAAAATGAAGAACATTAACACATCTGCAATTCTTTCTGGTGTGTAGTATGAGGTATGAGGTAAGTTTTACTTTTCTCCAGATGGTGAACTGAACGTTATTTATGAAAATGTCTGTCCTGTAAAGCAGCGTTTTGCGAGGGCAACTTTACCAGTTACCAAGTTTTCACTTGTTCTTCCCTATGTCCCTGAACTTTGCGTTCTCCTGGAATCTTGCTCTGTGTGGCAGGTTCTGACATCACAGCAGGCACAGATGCCGATGGGCCCGAGTGTCCCCTCCTTTCTTGTGAACTGAGTGTAGCTAGCACTGAGTCATTTATAAAGTCCTTTTAACTTTCATAACCATTACCAAAGGCACAGTGTCACTATTCCCAGGGTCCTTTGGTTAACGCGGGATAAAGAATCATGAAACCAGGTGGCTATTTTAACGGATAATGTCCTTAGACTGTGAGACACACACATTAGCTGCTATACACGGGCTCATCCAATATTGTTAAATTCTCCAACTTTTGCTTATTCAACAATTTTTAGTTTTCCTCTCATACCTGAATCATGTTTCTTTTTCTTCTTCTCTCGATAAAAGGCAAACACCATTAGCTGTTATTCATTGCTGACACGGCAAGCTATTTCAGATTAGGGAACAGTTGTAAAAATAAAGAAAATGTATTGGGAAGGAGCAGTTGCTGAAATATTACTTTGAGAAGTCACAGACTATGATTTACCATCTTCTAGTAATTGACGAAGTACTTTCCCTGGAAAGAGTCACACCAAGCTGAAGAGGGAATGGATGCCCGGATCAAGGTGAGGCGCCTCCCGGGATGGACGCAAACCTGATCTTTTCTCAATGAGAGGGCGAGTGGCAGAGGCTGGAAGGAGGCGAGTCTTGGGCCTGCGGTGGTTGCTTGGGAAATCCGTCTGTGTCGGGTCCTGGAAAGAACACAGCCATGGCTTCTGAATGCCTTAAACAATGCTGATTCCGTTAGAGAGGAAAAAAGAAAACTTCAATACTGAAATTGCATCTTTATGAAAATTAAATGCCTCGGAAGTCAAACTGAGAGCAAAACTTTTCTCTTATGAAAGTCAAAATCTCCTAAACATTAGGCCATATTTTGGATCTTCATTTTTGATAGCTAGCTGGAATTTTCCTCTTCTCAAGATTTCTTACTCATAATGGAGGAAAAAAAAATCCTGAAACGAACTTTAAAAGGAATAAAATTGGACTAAAAATGAGTAATTTGGGGCAACCCCCCTCAGGTCTCCTCCTTTTCTGGGAGCTTTTCTCTCTTCTCAATAAATCCTGCTTTCTAAAAATAAAAATTAAAAGAATATTAGTAATTTTTCCTTAAAGAAAATATCCTGAGCACATACCTGTAGGTGCTGCCGATCAAGACTGTACAAACCCCAGAGACGATGCTTTGCTTCCTGTTTCCTGGGCAGCGTGTTGTTCTACTCTCCTGTGTGTCACGGATGCAAGCTCCCATGGCCCTCGGAGATGCCACTGCTGGCTCAACCTGTCCCCTGCAGCCAGGTTCTGTGAGCATTTCTCTGCATGATCATCTGTGCCCATCTCAGTGCTTTCCAGGGGTCTGGCTGTCCCCTAGTAAGGCCGGCTTAGCACGAGTGTCACATTGCTGAGTGTCACCCATGCTGGCAAAGCTCCTCAAATAAAAGGGTTGACCTTCTTTCACTGCCCTCTCTTGCAACTGATGGTGAGACACAGACATTGTGGAAAAGTTCCTTGCGGCTTTGTTTTCTAAGCCTCTGTAAACAAAGTGACACCCAGTCTTTCCAGGGTTCAAACAAGGTGGTGAGTCTGTGAGGCATGCGTCTCTGCCTCCTGGAGGGGTACTCAGTGTAACGGACCTACGGAAAGGCAGTGGACACGCCCACAGTGGGCATTCATGGAGGTTTGATGGTCACGGAGAGACATAGTCACTGTGGCAAGTTTAGAACTCCTGAACTCAGGCATCGTCCAACATTGCCCACACTTACAGTAATTTGGGGGGAAAACAAAAGGAACACAGAGGCTGGAGGAGATTTTACAAAGCTGTATTTTCCTTGTGCTCCTGAGTTAAAAGGCACATCAAAACCTTCCTGCTTCCTGCTTGTCTGTTAATATTCACACGACAGAGCACAAGTTTAGGGGCACCCAGACCTGGGCAGGCATCCACGTGGGGAAGCAGGTGCCTCTGGGCCTGCCCACTGGCTGCTGAAACACGTGGCAGTTTAGTGGCTCAGCTGTGGAATGCTAGAGCTATGGGTTCTCTTTACAGCTGGGATGGGGCTGGCCACACTTATCAACAGTTCTGGTCACTAGCCAATTGGAAGAGGTTTCTGCATGCCTAGACCATGAAAAGAACATTCAGAGGGTAGCTTTGCCTGCGTGGCCAAGTGATCTGTTTTTAATGTAAATATTTTTGCTCTATTAAAAGTTATCAAATCAAAGACTCTGCCCTTCTTTTGCTCTAAATATTGTGGATGATACACTGATATACACACGCTAGACAAGCTGTGCAAAGCGACTTCAAGTCACGTGGCCCCTTGTGGAATTTGTGGTGTTTGGCTTGCCGAGGTTTGTAGCTTGAGAAGTCGCTACAGGCAGAGGTGAGCAGCCCAGGAGAGGCCTGTGTTCTGCATAGTGACCTGGTCGATGATCAGCTCCTTTCCTATCTGAGAAGGGCCTGCCCACCGACTGCTGAGAAGGGGTGGGAAGAGACAGGGAGAGAGAGACAGCCAGGGAGAGAGGGAGAGAGGGACAGAGAGGGAGAGAAAGAGGGAGGAAGAGAAGAAGGGAGTGACAGAGACAGAGAAAGGAGAAGGGAGAGTGAAAGAGGAAGGGAGGGAGAGAGAGAAGGGGAGAGAAGCCAGAGGGTGGAGGCAGGAGGAGGTGTGAGGAACAGGGGCCTGAGCCCCGGGCCTGGGTCATCATTATCAGGCTGCTGGAGATGGAGATACTGGAGACTGTGCAATGATGTATATTTATTTACTGTTAGGAAAAAATGTTTCCCCTCCTGGGCGCCCTGGGATTCGAGAAGACTGTGGGCATTGCGTGGCTGTAAATATGAAGCTTGTCACATTTGGGGCTCGGGATCAGGGGTCAGTGGGGGTGGGACACCTCCATGGGGTTGGGTTAAGGCTAACTGGGCCTGGCACAGCCCTCCGTGGAAGGAAGGAGAGGCAGGCGGGGTCTGCAGCATAGGTGTCCACATGAAAAGCACGGCTACCCCCACAAATACAGAAAGTGAAGCACCCCAACAGGACAGGAGCACCAGCTCCCTCGCCCACCCAAGCTGCGCCTTCTAAACTCGAACCCACACCGAGTGCCCCGGGTGTCTCCTGAGAAACCTACTTCCTCACCAGGACCATCTTGACAAGTGGCTTAGACGTGTTGCTTTTTGAGAGTTACCATTGTTTTGTTTCAGACATACTTGTATTTAGAGGCAGCCAATGAGTCTGGTTGTAGTAAGGCCATATAGCTTGGTGCTACTTTACTGAGCTAAAAAAAAAAGGTGAGCTTATTCAGTCAAACAGCCAGTGGCGGACATTGTCGTGGTCTTGGTGTCCACTGGCCGGGCCTTGGCTGCTGTCACCTGCCCCACATCCCCCAGTCTTGCAGAAGTCTGTGGTGAGGTCCACCTGGGAGTCCAGGTTAAGGTTGCAACAAGGAGTCCCCTGTGTTAGTCTTTCCTAGGAGATGCCGTTCAGAGGAGAGGCCCAGACCCTCATCTTCTCAGTAAGGGCAGGGCTGGAGCCCTGGAACCCTCCCACCTGTGGACGTGGCCCAGGCGCCAGGACTCTCACGGAGCTTGTGAAATGTGATTGTCCTTGCCACACTCTCCCAAACACAATCGCACTGGGTCTACTTCACTGATTAAAAAAAGAATTTCACAAACCATTTATTCAAGCGAAAATCATCGCTCCAAGTTCTGGACAAGTCCCCCTCCACCTCCTCGAAGAATCCATTCATCTGCTGTGGAATTCACTTCATCACACAGACGTCTTCATTAGAGAAGCTCAGTTGGCCAATCCCTTTGCTAGTGGGTCTTTATTTTGCTTTTGTGAGGAGAGGGTTCCAAAGATTGCATAGGTTACATTTCAGATGCAGGCTACGGATGGCTTTGGTGACCTGAATGAATTTTCATGTCGCTGGTCTTGCAATAATTTTCAATTCTCACCTTATGCATGCTCTCTCTGTCTGGGAAACATTCCACACACAGGTTGATTTTGTGAAAATGGCCCATGCGTGTACCTAGTGCTCTGCTCTCAAGAAAAGGAGAGAAACAAGACAATAAGATTCAACTCCAAAAACATTACAACTTTGACTCGTTACCTTTCCGGAGGATGCCTTATGCGTAAAATGAACTGACGTCTTAAACTGACTGTAATAAACTGATGCTGGGCTCCAGAGGCCACAATGGGAGACAGTGAGAGCCAGGGGGGCTCCCAGGAGTCACGTGCTTATCCTTCTTCACTCCAGAGTTCCAGAGTCATCCTCGTTCCCATTCACTTCCTCCTCCAGAGGGAAACTTCTGGTTGTCACAGGGGAACTGCACCTGCTGGACTGAGTGGTTCCCTCACGCAGACCCAGCTTCCCTGTCTGTCGCTGAACTCAGTCCCAGAGAGTCCTATGCCCTCTGGGGACGATAGGAGACCTTTCTGGACAACGCATTGTACCTTGCTTAGACCTGGGATCTAGACATTCCCATCTTCAGAAACGGGCAATTCTGTGCTTCCCCATATACAAACGGTGAAACAGGGAGACGATTGAGCTGAATAGTGAATGGAATCTGACATGACTGATTTCTGCCCATTGTTGCTTCAGTATTTATTTATATTGCTGCTATTTATAGATGCCAAATACATACCATCAAAGGCACTGCAGTTATAATCACGTTTTATGGAAGCCTGAATGTCACACATAATACTATTTTCATAAGAAAAATATCTGCAAGCAAGTGCAGTTAAATACAGTAAAAACCAGGTTTCAAAAATATGAGAGAGAAAAAGCAAACCATCATTATCATCTTTAATTTTAATTTCGTTTTGTTTTTGATGTCCGGATCCCTTCCCCATCCTGGACCTTATCACGGGTACTTAGGCAGATGCTAATTTGTCAATGATGGCAAAAATTAGAAAAACTCTACGGCCCTCCATCTCTTCTGTGGAGGCAATGAAAATGCAAATGGGCTGTGGCTTTTGTGTGAAGATCCTTGCTGGCTTTATCCCTCTTCTCCCACCCCTGGCCTCAGAATCCAATTACATGACCCGTGGTCCAAGCACAGGGCCCAGGGCGGTGAGCAGGGAGGCTGGAAAATGAGATGAGAGGCCACGAGTGAAGCTCTTTTCTCTGTTTCCAGGCTGTGACCACGGGAAAGCCTTCCTTCCTTTACATCTTGCAAAAGACATGATTAGCCTTAAAATCGAAAAGGGACAGATCTTAAGCCGCTTTGGAAGCTGATGTGGGCTGAGGGGGGATGGGTACCCCTAAGAATGGATTCAAGGTCCTCCAGGGGTCTCTCAGGAGACGGTTGTCCCCAAGGGGCCACTTTTTCGGGATGCACTTGGGACAACATGCACGAGACAGACGCCTTTGTTTCTGTTGGTCGTGCACCCCATGGGATTCAGTCATCAGAGAAGCAGGTACTCTCTGTGCCTGAGGAAGACAACTCAGTCCAGCAGTGTAGTTCCCTGGGACAACCCGAAAGTTCCCTCCCAGTAGGGTGTGCTTACATGATCGTTATCAGTTGTAACTATTATGGCAGAACCATCAATTAGCCCTCTACTTGCAAAATAACACCTGGGAAAGGCTTTCACAAACTTGTTGAACCTTTTTTCTCTCCCTCCCTCCAATGGCAGATTAAGATTTACGATTTTTAAAGGCTGTTGCAGCACCTGGGCTGATGTTATCACATTGATGAGAAATGCCTTGGAGGGGGGTTTGAGTGAGAATTGCAGTTCATTAAGGAGGAACTTTACCCTCCAAGCAAATTCAGCCCCTCCACCAATACCATTGTAGACAACAATTAATTCTGAGGAGCCGGCGGGCGGCTGGACCCTGGTGAGGGGCCTGCCCAGCTTCCCCCCTTGAAGCTGGGCTTCCCAGCCGCACCGCCCCACCCTGTGTGATGGGGGGATGAAGATGGGATCTGAGTTTCCAGCACTTGCAAGATATCCCAAAGTCGGGGGAGGCTGTGCCAGGCATACCCGAGAGCAAGTCACCCATATCACGAGTGGGTACGTTTTCCACCCTGTAAAATCTGGGTTCGATTTAGTGTTCCTAAAAACACATTGGGACAGCAGATGAGATGAGGCCTGCGTCCCCGCTCTGCCTGCCACCTCAGCTCTGACCCGTGCGTCTCTCCTATGCCGCGCCCGTCCTTCTGCCCCCGGAAGCCGCTTCGTAGGCCGGTTATTAGAGAGGGTCGGGTCTTCCGGGTTGTGTGGTAGTTTGGTGATGAAACTCGGGTTTATTGGAAAGATGTAATCTGCCGGCCCTGTTTGTAAGGAGCTGTAACAAGCGCGCTTTGTGTGCACATCTTGTCGAGAGGCATGTGTCTTCTTTCATTCTAAGCCGTCAGCCACCAGCTCAGGCCCAGATAGCCATCTGATGATGTTTAATAGGCTGTCTTTGTTTTTGGCCTCATTAAGATATGGCTATGACTCTAAGAAGCTGTGCTCAAGAGAAGGATTGCCAAATGTGGAAGTCTGGAGGTGAACCAGGGCAGGTAAGTGGACGAACACAGCATGCAAAAGGCATGTGGGAGTGGGGGCGGCCTGACGGGCTCTTCCTGTGGCCGCCGGTGGGATGGGGCTGGGCGCTGGACAGCTGATTGCCGTGGGCTTCACGCAGGGCCTTACTCCTACTCAGATGAAACAGCGTCTTTTTATAGGCTGTTTAAAAGAATTTTCCATAATTATAACAAGTACAGAATCAATGGAGCAGAGGGAAATGGAATTTTAGCCCAATAAATCAGTTCATTTTGTTTGCTTCCATGTGTCCTCCATGTGAGTTATTTCATGTCCAGAAGGCTGCTCGTTGAGGCCCCAAAGGGGTGGTGTGTCTGAGAGGGGTTCGCGATTGCTTTGGGAATCTCGACTAATTTCTCGCTAAGCTCTGGATGATAGAGGAACATTTCGGTGGTGTCCATGCTGGAGCCCAGGGGAGGCCACTATGTGCCAAGATGTGGGCTGAGTGAGGGGCTTTGGGCCCTGGAGTTACCCCCATCTTCCTGGTGCTCACATTGACTCACCTCCAAAATAGAAAACCACAATACTCCTCAATGGCCGTGGGGCAGGCAGTGAGGACTCCTTTACAGAGACACCCAGCATGGTGAGTCTGTGATACCGAATTCTCAAAAGCGGCAGTGTCCTCCTCCCCACTGGAAATCTGATGGACTGTGGCCAAAGGCTTTGATCTATGTTAGCTTAAACAAGCAAGTGTAGGGCTTAGCTTTTAAGACCAGGATGCCTCGTGGGGTGTCCCATTTCAGGTGCCTCGGGGTGATCTCCAGTGAAGCACAGAAGACAATAATTAGATGATTTAACTTGCACTGAAGTATTAAATTTAAGGAGCCCCCTACCTGTTGAGGCTGGGTATGGAAAAGATCCCCCCATTCTCTCCCATAAGCCCCGCTCCCCTGCCAGTCCTCCAGGAAGAAGACATCGCATAGCCAATTGGGTGGGCTTCAGGGAATATCACTGCAGCGTGCCCTCCTTCTTCAGTGGCCGAGCAGGGAAGCCACGTCACACTCCATTTGGAGCCAGGCCGTATGTTGTCTCATGCTCCATCGTACTGTATCTAAGGGCACCCGCCATCCTCTCAGACTCGCACAATGGCCTGTCGCTTGGACAGTTGGGCTGGCTGAGGTAACTTGGTATTTGACCTTCATGTGGGAGCTGCCCTCGTGGACCTGTGGCAAGTGCACTTCGGCCGGGGCACCTTGTCTCTTGTGACCCTCGGGCACCACTCGATTGATTTGTTTCTCCCATCTCCTCAGCCAGCGTGGGGTTCCTGCAGCCAACTCCACATCCCTCGTTAGGGGTAGACCAGAGGGTCCTGCCTCCAGTCCTTCGGGTCTACCTGGGGAAGAGCCCTGTGGGGTGATGGTGGTTCTGCTGGTGAAAAGGATGGCAAGGCAGACAACTCTTCACCCTCCAAGGACCTCGGCCATCGCTTCCCAGAGTCACCCACAGGAAGGATCTGCCCTGCCGCCATCACCCAAAGCCCTTCTGCCCATGTGTGCCAGCCCAGGATGCGGGCCTGAGGGAAAGTATGGCGGCCAGAGGAGAGCTCTGTGACATGTCCCATCCTTTCTAGGCAAGTTAAATTAGCATCGGCAACTGCACCAACGATAATTGAAGTTATTTCCTGACGCTCCTAGTGTGACGTCTACACGGTGTCAACAGCACAGGATAAACAACACACAACTGAGCTAACAGCAGTGCCAACTAGGGAGAATGAACCCTCCCTCAGTGTGACTTTGCCTTTGAGTATGGCACAGATGGTGGGACAGTAAGTTTCCCCATCACCTTTCAGTGCCCCAGTTTGATCACCTGTAAAATGAGTATTCGATGTTGCCTGTTTGTCTTAATTGGCTAATGATCGATGTATCTGGAATAGAACTAACGTTTTAAAATATTTAACAAGGTGACATTGGATAAGGCGGGGTCTCCAATCCCCAGGTCATGGACCATGGTCTGTTAGGAACCGGATCACACAGCAGGAGGTGAGTGGCAGGTGAGTGAGGGAAGCTTCCTCTTTATTTACAGCCACTCCATCACTCACATGACTGCCTGAGCTCTGTCTTCTGTCAGATCAGCGGCCGCATTAGATTCTCATAGGAGTTCAAACCCTGTTGTGAACTGCACATGCGAGGGATCTAGGTTGCTCGCTCCTTATGAGAATCTAACACCTGATGATCCGAGGGGTAGCTGAGGCGGTGATGCTTGCTGGGGACAGCTGCACAGATTAACATCAGTAGTAAGGTTGGGCTGCACAAAGACCATCATCAACCAATGGCTTGCAGACTCATAACGAACCCTGATCAGTGAGTGGCAAGGGAGTGGATGACTTCAGTTGTATATCTGCAACTGGCAGCAGAATCTGACACTTATTTTAGTCCATGCGTGGCCCATCCATTATTTTATCACTTCCGACCTTGCCTCTTTTTTTTAATGGTGAGCTGTATAATTATTTCATTATATATTACAATTGAATGATAATAGTAATAAAGTACAGCATAAATGTTATGCACTTGATTCATCCCCAAACCATCCTGCTCCTTGTCCTGGTCCATGGAAAAACTGTCTTCCACAAAACTGCTCCCTGATGCCAGAAAGGTTGGGGATCACTGGTATAAGACACTGTTACTCTTTCATTACTTTTCATTAGATTTTTTCTTCTCCAGGATCTAGAATAAGCCTCTTTGTCCCTCGGAAAATAAACTCAAATGCCTGTGAAGTGAGTGCCAGGGCAGTACTTTCAAAGGGGCAGAGGTGAGGATCTGTAAATGCTCTTCCACATCCCTTGCAGTGGATCTCAGAAAGATGAGCTTAGAACGGAAATGAGTCAGAGGCCGTGGGGGCTGGCAAAGCTTCCCGAAAGCCCCTTGAGGCGATAATGACCCGTGGGCTGCACTTGGCAAAGCTTTGCCAACGCCTCCTGACAGGTCTTGTTTGCAGAGACCCACATCTGCTCCAACATAAAACCTCCTGAGCCCCAAATCAAAGCAAGTCCTTGAAACCCAGGGCCTTCCTGGAGCACCTGCTCACAGCAATCGACCTTCAGTGCTGCTGAGGCTTGGGAAGTGGAGGCTGTGGCCTCTATCTCAGCAGATGTGCAGAAAGGGAGGGTGGCCACTGGTCACACTGTCTGAAGTAACAGCGTGGCGACTTCCTGGCTGGCCCAGAATTCTTCCCTGGGCCTCCTCTGAACTTTTCTGTCTTCATCAAGATCAAGTTTTCAGCTGGACCACAGAAATGTCCTAAGTCTCAGTGTAGATTTTCAGGCCGCCCTGAAGACTGTCACCTCTCCTTTACATTGGCAGAGCATTCAAGGAGTCATCTCCCCGTTTCTTCCTGAGACGTGGGCTGCTTTCTCCAGTGCATCTTCTGACGTATGATCTGTTTATTTCCTCTCTTCAAGCTTCTCAAAAGGCACATTTTTCTCACTGTGTCGAGAAAATGGAACCCAAGTGCTGTTGCCTCTTTCATCTTCTTGCAAAGGGAGCATTTTTGCTCAAGAAAGGAATGATCAGGTTTGAAGGAAGGTCCTTCAATCAGATGGCTTAAGCTATTAAAAAGGGGGAGACACTCCTTTTCATTTTTAAGAAACGATCAAAGGTGTTTTTATCCTTTAAAAACTACCTACTTCAGCTAAAGGGCCTGGAGGTTTTGGTAAACATGAACAGTCATTGGGAAAACAATAGAGCAATTAATTCCATGAAGCTTGCTGGTTCTCAGTGATGTCATCTGGCATGGAAGCCAGAAATTTTGTCCTATAAACCTAAGTACTTCTCCATTGCCTTGGCCCACAAGCACCCTTCCCCTTCTCTGAGCCTCCCCCAATACCAATGCCAATGTTTAAGGTCATTTCCAGGCGTAAAGGCACGGATGAGTAGAGTCAGGCTTCCCTGCAGGCACTCCTTTGGTTTTTGTGTGGGAAGCATGGCCCACAAATTATTGTGCCTGTGATTGGTTTATCTGTAGACAATTAGAATAAAATATGGATTAATCATATTACATGAGCCCTTAAAAATAAGACCCTTGTAGAACACACATAATTTATCATATTCTATTAATCTGATACCCCAATTAACTCTCAGGCTAACAGATTTCCATTGAGTAGTACTTAAATCCTGTAATTAAAATATGCCACCGTTTCTTGGGTCCCTTCAGAAGACCACAGTCAGATGATCAGAGGGGACAGATGGACAGTTTCTCTTAACTTGGTTTCTGAATGAGACTTTTACAAAGTCACAGTTTTCAAAAACGCTTCTCACCAAGCTTCATATTTAATAGAAAAAGCCATGGTTGAGGTGTAAAACCATAGATGACTGCCAAGGAGCACTGAATCAAAAGCTACGGCAGATTTTACTTTGGTCATAGTTAAGTACGACGGGTATCTTATTTTGAAACGGGGTTCTTTCACTGTTGTTTTCTGATGGTGCTCGCATTCTTTCCTCCTCCTTCCTCCTCAGTGGTCTCTTCATCTCCCATATTTCTCTCTCTTCTGATAATGTCTACAATTCTACCACATCCTGTGATCTGGTTGCTCTGAGAGCTGTTGAACGGTTCCCAATAAACTTCCCAGTTCTGGGGACGTCTGTGGGACCTCACTCCCCGCCCCGTGGAGGTCAGGGTGTGCAGGAGGCTGCCACTGGGCAGGGGTGCAAGTGACGTGAACTGCTTCCTTGTGGACATCCTACGAGCTGGTGTGTGGCGGCCCACAGCCTCTCTACCTGCTTCAGAGGTAGTTGGTGTCCCGGTGGGCTTCGCTGACCAGGATGACAGAGATTGTGCCCGTCACCCTACAACCTGTCCACTTCCCACATAGCATTGATTCCTCAGAAACAAAACTCTCTTGCTCAAATCCACTGAATGTTTAGGGCAGAGGGTCTATAGCATTGCTTCCTAGATGATTCCACTTGCTGGTGGGTGTTTTTGTGCTACAGCTGCTTAATCCACAGGCTCATAAACCTGTGCTGAAGCTCCCATGCATTCTGCCCAAATATTTCCCAAGGCTTTGCTACGTAAGGTTCTTGGCTAGCTTTAAAATCATTTCTTAGCATCTGTGTGCTGGGCCTCTCAGGAAGGAAGGCTCTACCGAGTAGGGTTTCCTGTACTACAAGGGAGACCTGGGTGTCCCCAGACACTTGGTCTGACAGTTCAGCCTGCATCTATAGAGGGCATTCTGCCTGGCCACTGTGGGTATGTGTGCCCAGGGACACCTTAGTAGGTCTGGCCCTTAAACCCACAGGACCTCCGGCCTGGGTGAAAGAGTGAGACTCCAACTCAAAACATACAAATAAAAAATAAAATGATAAAAAACCCCACAGGGAAGCCTAGTAGATTTTAGAAGAGACCCAATCATAGGGTGGTTGTAAAACCAAGGACACATCAAAGAGAGTTGATATTTGAGCTATGATGTCCTGGTGAATTCGACCTTTCATCCTGACCAACATCCACGGGTTGAAGGCAAGTTCAGGTCAAATTTCTTGAGCTCTATCAGAGTCAGGGCAAGGGTCTGTCTTCATTATTATCTGTGTCTCAGGGGAAAGCCTGCAGTCTCAGAACGGGTGCTGAGCTCCCCCGAGGTATGTCCAGTTGGTCGGTTAGTGGGTCAGACATGAATGGAGAACAGATGGGAGCCCTTCTGGTCACCCCACAAGTCCCAGAAGGAAAGGTAAGGATGTCAGGGGAGAGGAAATGGAAGGACAGGACACAAATGAAGCCATAAATGTTCCCTTTCATTCTCCTGGTTCTTGTGAGATGAGAGGCGGGAGGCTGGGAGGTTGGCTAATGGAAATACACTGATCAATACCAGGAAGAAAAACTCTAAATCCCAGAAGAACTTTCAAGGGAGACTCATGGCTCAGGGCTAGGTGGCATCAGAGCGATGACCATGGGAAGGTGGCCTAAAGCAAGTGGTGGTCTCTTCTGGGAGTGGTTTGAATTTTGGGAAATAATTTGGTGTGAGTGACAAAGATGGGTTCTATGTAAGGCTGAGAAAAGACTGGGATTCTATCAGATGGATTCACCACTCTCCAATTTTTCATTAAAAATGAAATCTTTTAATTCTTTCCAGATTTATCACATTAAAATAATATTAGAGACCCAGAAAATGAAGAAAACTTATACAGACTCTTGAAGAAATTTCAACTGAAACCAATTTGAACATTTCGATGTCTTTCTGGCTCGATCTACAGCAGAGATAGCACTCCAAAGAAAGGGAGGCCATGTCCTGTCCCTTTTCCATGGTTAATTTAGGCAAGAGATCCAGGGTGGGTACTCGGCAGAAAACAGCTTAGACTTCCCTTTCTGAGGAGGCCAAGACTCTATCTTCCACATCCTCCCTCTGTCACACTTCTCCTCCACACCGATCCCACAACACAACATGCCAAAGAGCAGAGCAAGCGGGCGGGCCAGTGGGTGGTTCAGGGGAGGGTTTCAACATCTGCAATGGCAGATTTCCTTCCAGTATTCGTGAAGACAGGCAAGGATGCCTGGTCCCTGGAACAGGAGCAGCTTCACAAAAAGATAGAGTAGCCCAACAGAGTGAGAAGACACTCAGGACACAGGGCATGCAGAGGCTGGAAGTCTAAGGGGCAGATGAGTGTGAATATTGAGAGAAAGACCTCTCCCATGCCTGAGGAAGCCAGGAGACACTGGCACCGTGAACAGTTAAACCTGGTTCCCAAATACAAACTAGAGCCTATCTCTGAGAAGCCAGAGGATTGGGGAACGGGACACAATGACTTGCAGAAGAACAGGATGTGTGGGAAGGAGAAACACGGAAGCCTAGTCTGGGTTGCAGCCTTCCTGAGAAAGACATTGAAGGAAGTGGAACAGTGGCAAGGAAATTTACAATTGGAAAAGGAGATAACTTTCTGAGGCAAAAAGAGAAGATCGTATTGGCTAAAATGACCCTCGGGTTCCAAGTAAAAGGATTAAAGAAGGTGCCTTTTAGAAACGTCCACACTGAAATCAACTTGGGCAAGTTTTTGAAGCCCAAAGTCTAAAGACAAGCATTTAGGAGAGAAAAAACTGAGTTCACTGTAGCTTTCTGTCCCGTAATCCTCGCAGATGTAGGTTGTGAAGCCACCTGACATTGATGGAACCCGCTGGCTGTCCCAAGACTTCATTCTCATATAAGTTGTCTTTTATGTTTGCAAATGTTCTGAGAAAGCCCCAGAAAACATACTGCTTGTGTCCTCTTCACGAAAGAAGTGTACTCTCCAGTCAGTGGAACCAGGAGTCAAACATAAAATTAGGTGTGAGAGTGTCTGCTGTCACAGACACAGGCTGATCCTGCCTGACCAGGCCAATCAGTAAGTGAGACTGTCCACTGTCCTCTCGAAACATGTTCCCTACCTTGTTACAAGGAGTGTTAGAGCAATTGTTATTTCTGTTCTGTTGTTTCTTGCTAGTTTGCTTACACATGGCTGATTTCTTTTCTTGATATTCGAGGAATTCGCATAATTTGTCTAAAGAGGGAAAGACATTGACCAATTTTTTGTTTGGGCTCTAGGCTAAGTAATGTGGACCAGATGTTTATTATAATTTGGAAAAAGCCTACTCAAATGGCAGTTTCATTTTTTGTGTAATAAAATCTGAATCTATCTATTTATCTATCTTTCTATCTATCACCTATACATCTCTATATCCATCTATGTTTTTAATATGTTGATAGTTCATGGTTCATGAATTGCCTGTTTGACAAGTGTAAATGTAAGAAAAAGTACTTGGTGGTGGAATTGTTACTGAATCCACTCAATAATATATGTGTAATTATCTAGAAAGACCTGCAGGAATAAACACTTGCATTATAAGACCCTGGTCTCTGGTCTAGCTTTCTAGCAAATCAGCAAATAACTATTAATGAATCTATTCATCAATTCTGTTATCTGTGAAGCATTAGCATGACTCTGCTATTTTTAAAATGTAGTTTCTCCCATCAAGAACTTATAGCTGGAGAAGCAAGTACTCAAAATATGAAAATGTATGTAAAATATAATCTGGAGACAGTTGTCTATGTCAGATAGATGACACGAGACAATCGGGGATGAATTGCCACATGACATGCACAGATAGACAATTCTACGAGTTTTCTGAGGAGGCAGAAATCAAGTTTTGTGTTAGAAATGATTGAAGGAGAAGGCAAGATTTAGGCAATACTGGAGAGAAAGGAGGTAAGTAATTATGCCAAGTTGATGGGGTCACATGAGCAAAACCAGGGACAGACATCATGGTGGGAGAGGACCCTGGAGGGAGTGGAGCCCATGACGAGCTGTACAGTAGGAATGGGACTGAGCCACAGGACATGAATCCGGCCAGTCTGTTGGGAGCCAGACGCAAGTGATCTGGTCTGACATGCTGTGAATGTTCCAATGTAATGCTGTGCTCGAGAGTCATCGATGGCTTTTAGATGGTGTGTCACTAGACTCAAATGGATCTATTTCTCTTTGCTTTGAAAATTTCACATTTAGATATGTTGTTTGTAAGAATGGAAACAACACATTGATACAAAAAGAAGCCCTCCACAAATCACCCTCAGACCTCCCACTGCCTGTCAGTAACGCTTAGTCCACAGCCCTTGCCCCTCTCCCGCCCGGCTCAGTGGGCCTCAACATGCCAGGGGAACCGCTTTCCTCAGATGGCTCTGAGATTCTCCCTTTCCAAATTTTTGCACAACAGTATGTAAAGATTTAAGATACTCATTGTAACAGAGTTGTCTTATGTTTTATATTATCTATGTGCTATTATTGGTCAACATCTGAATCCATTTTAAACAAAAAATGTATCACTTTTAATGAATTAATTAAATAGCTTAACTTTAAACAAGATATATGTCACTGCAGGTTTGTGATTTCATTTATATAAAGTAAATTCCCCCAAATGGGAATACTAGTTGAGAGGGAGGGTGGATTTTAAATTTTAATTACTATTGTTCAACTTTGTCCCCAAAGGGCTGTAGCAATTTCAGGCTAGAAACTGCAGGTCCCTGAAAGAAGAACATCAGAACCATGTCGGATATCCTGTCTGCAGAGCTAGAGGCTGGAAGGAGGCGTAGCAGAGAGGACAAGGGCAGTGAAAACCCTGGGTCCTCAGGCCAGACACTGATCATCTTTCAAGACACACGAAAATGGTCCTGAGCAGGTGAAGATGTGAGAGGAGGTCACCCTGTTTTCTAGGTAAGGAAGGTAATCGAGAAGTCATTTACCAAATGACAACCGAATCAGAAATCCCAAGACAGGAAAAGACAAAGAGGTCAGGTGAGAGTGTCAAGTAATCAAACTTTTCACATTTTATTCTCCAAATGTGCAAGCACATTAAGTATTTGAAGATGCTTTGGCAAAGTCCAGGGATGCAGGAAGAGGTGGGATTGGAGAAGTGACCATTCTAAGTGGCTAACTTGGTGGGTGAGGGTGAGGGGGCATATTAACCTGGAGTGGCCATTGCTTGTCAAG
This sequence comes from Carlito syrichta, assembly GCF_000164805.1. Classification (NCBI taxonomy): domain Eukaryota; kingdom Metazoa; phylum Chordata; class Mammalia; order Primates; family Tarsiidae; genus Carlito; species Carlito syrichta. The sequence goes on along the minus strand of NW_007247232.1, from coordinate 437,260 downwards.
ATGGGCTGAAACTTAAGATTGTCCCAGAGAAGCACAGAATGAGCAGAACTTCACCAAGACTGCAAAACAGGAGGAGAGAAAAGACACATGTAACAAATGCAAAACATGAAATGAGATGAGTGGATCCCAGCCCATCCTTTATTAAGGTATCAAGCTAAAGGCGAGTAGAGTTGTCTGAACCTTCACCATGAATTTTAGAGAGCAATGGAGTGGTTATAAAATAAAGCCCAGCTCTCTGTGTTCAATCAACTCATTAAATCAAGTGACAAGAGATTGAAAATGACAATGCAGGCTAATATATGCCACTGAAATCAAGCAAAATCAACACAGAATTAGAGACATCACTCCTGCACAGTGGACATGAAGGCCTGGAGTGTGAGACGGCATGAACAGCAACAGTGCATAATGGTGAAACAAGCAGCCAACCAAGACACGGTGGCATTCCTCAACAATGCTTCTACCAAGTCATAAAGCAACTAAAAATAAACACCAGGTGTGTGCACACACAGGTACACAAAAAGCATGTAAGATGCAGATGCAGCGGGATGTTCAGATATACTTTGTTAATCATTCGACAAATCAAATAGGCCCGGGTTTCTCCATCTTGTCTTTCATTATTGACCCCCCAGTGAGCCTTTTTGGACTCTTCCCCACCACTGTTGCCCATAACGATGTGACTAGCATAGACATACAATCTAGCTACCGGTGTGTTGCATGTGCTGTGTGTCGGTGGCTTGTAGACAGTAAGTGTTCTTACCCACCCAGAACCATTTTTTGCACCCTTTAGGGCAATATTACTCCAGTGGAGAACTCATGAGACAGATTCATTAAAAAGCCAATAAAGAAATGAGTGCATAGAAAATGTCAGCAACACAATCCTAAGGCCCTTGATGGGGATATTTGGAGAGGCCAGAACTCTATTGGCAGCAACAACGTGGCCAAGGAGAGAGGATCTAGAGCTGAAAACACACTCCAACCATGGAGGAAACCTGCACTGAGGAGGCTTGTGTGTGCCTGGAAGACTCTGCAGTGAACAGCACGGGGCCTCGGGCCTCAGTCTGACAACAGGACACCCTGGTCAAAACGTTTGAGAAACCAAGTTCCACCAATTCACACAGGCACTGCAGGAAGACTGGTTCCCACTGCACCAGTATCCCTTGTGAGACTCTGGACAACCACAGCAGTGCAGTTTCTTAAACTTGCCCATCTTGGAAGCACTTGCTTGGGACTTCTGCCAACATCCACAGAACCCTCAGATAGTTCTAGAAAATAAAACAAAATAAAAATCCCATGGGACAGTCACGGAGTAGCATATCTCACATGGGAAGTACTGCCTTCTTCGGCAAACTTCCTCACCCCCTCAAGCAGCAAAACTAGGTAATGCAAGAATAGAAATGGCATTGGCTAGGTTGGGTGGTTCAGCCTGTCATCCCAGCACTTTGGGAGATCGAGGCAAGTGGATTGCCTGAGCCTGAGGGTTCGAGACCAGCCCAGGCAACTTGATGAGACCTCGCCTCTACAACAAAAAAATAAAAAAAATTAGCCAGGTGTGGTAGCTTGTGCCTGTAGTTCTGGTTACTAGGAAGACTGAGGTGGAAGGATCACCGGAGCCCAGTAGGATGACACTGAGGTGGCCATGAGCGTGCCGCTGCACTCCAGCCTGGGTGACGGAGTGAGACTCCAACTCAAAAAAAAAAAGAATAGAAACGGCATTTGCCAATGTCCCTCACTTTGAACTTGAACCTCCTCCCTCTCCCGCTTTCTTGATCCCTCCTTTTCTTCCTCCTTTCCATGAACTAGTCTTCAAATATGAGAACATCAGAAACAAGGAAAACATGTAAACAAAAGCAATGAGCTCTAAGGACACCCACCTTCATCATCTTATTCTTCCAGGAGTCTGTGTTCGAATATAGTTATGTGGTGTTCCTGTTGGGGACTGAGTGCTCTTTGATGTGACCCTGAGGACAGGGTCACATGCAGGAGAAACATGACATGATCTCTGCTCTCAGTTCCTACCTCCATCATGGAACGTGATGTTGACATGTAATCATACACATGATGGCAGGATGCCGCAGAAGAAGAGCCCTTCAAGTTCATTTCCAGTCTTAAAAGTTGTCTCATAGATTCAGTCTCACAATAAAGTCACAAAATGAATGGTGTGCACTCCATATGCTGTGTGAGGGAGTAAGAAGCTGTGTTTGTTCCAAGATCCCTACGTTGTTTTCTTTTAGAGGAAAACAGTGCCATATCCCTGCTACTCAACAGTGATTTGGAGCTGGGACGAGTGTTGGTGGAGTGCATGCTGGCCTGCCGTATGTCACCATGAACGTGGCGACCGCCCTTCACCAGGCTCTGCCAAGGGAATCGGAATGGACAGTGCCGAGGGGCACAGCAGTTAAGGCAGGTGTGCTCCGGTCCTCAGCTGACTCCAGCCAGTCACCACCAAAGCCCAGGACCAGGATCTGCACGCAGAAAGGCAGGCCCAAAGAGCCACATCCACATGGGAGGGCCATCCCAGGAAGTGAGGAGAGCGACTCGAAGGTCCTGGTCATGCCATGCAGCCCCCGGAGTGCCCATCCCCACCTGCCTTGCAGGGACACACCAGTGGGCCAGAGCCTGAGTACCGTCTACATGAGCACCAGGTCAAGGCCCCTTTGTTCTCAAGTGTTTAGAATCTTCAGTGGAGTGTCAAACACGAGTCTAAATCGGAGATGGGTTTGAGCCTTTGTGAGGTGTCTGCTGATGACTGGAGAAACCCCCGTGAGGGGGTTGAGGGGAGAGGGGCTGGACGTTAGATGGTGTATTCACCGCAGTTTGTGGTTTTCAGGTTTTCTATTTTATCCTAGAAAGAAATAGCACTAGATGGAGGAAAGTTCACATGGACTTTGCCATTGAGAAACTGAGTATGTGTCTGACATGCATGTTCTTCAGTGAGATCTGAGGGCACTTAACGCTCTTAAAAGAGTGGTTAAAACTCACTGACAAATCAGAACTCCATTGAGGGACTTGCATGTGTATTTCTTTGGTACTCATATTTCTTCAGTGCTGCCGGATCTCACTCCAGCGCTATTGGGTTTTGCATTTTGCTTTAAAGACCTAAAGCAAAACCTTTGAAAAAGTCATAGGAGTTACCGTCCAGGTATCAAGTTTCCTTTCGCTTTGCAAAATCTATTTACCCCCAAAGTGGTGGTTTCCACATTGCTGTCTTTTTACCAAGAGAGGTCAGTTGAGGTCAGTTTGAAACGTCTTCCTCAAACGCTGCCAGGATGTGTTTTGAAGCAGATGAGAAGGAGACAGCACCTGCTCACACAACCCCTGACACCAGGCACACGCCACTAGATGGATGCCTCGCCTGGACATCTGAGGCCCACCCTCCAGCCCCCACGTCAGGAGCTTATGGAGGCGAGAGAGACCCACGCAGATCCGTGAGTGATGGACCAAGGGCTGAGCTTGAAGGACAGTCGCCGGGATGTTCTGCTCCTGGGAGGCCTGGGAAGGAAGAGTTGGTCCTTCTACCACACAGCTGGCGGGACATTCCGGAGTTTCTTGCTGCTGCCTGTGCCTCCGACTACCCCCTCCCGGGTCCGTTTCTACCATCACTCACTGCCCACCAGGCCGGGCAGAATCCCACTACGTTGCAGGTGGGGCCGAGCTGCTGCCGGTGGCAGAGACGAATGACATATTTATTAGCTTGTCAAAACCTCCCCTGTTTATGGAAGGCTCACCCAGCTAAACAAAACAGTCTGCTTCCCATTGGCTCATCTGAGGCCCCTGTTGAGAGCTTCAGCAAAGTGCTTGATGAGGCATAAAATGATGATTAATTAATTTACTGCTCAGTTGATCATCACACTGCGAGGTTTATGGTTCTCCCAGCGGTCAGCCGCGCTCTGCGGTGCGTGGCCGCGCCTGCCTTTGCTTTGACCTGAGCTCGGAGACTCCTGGGCAGGAAAGGAGGTGGAGGCCGAAGCTGTGTCTCCAGAGACCCCAGGCAGTAGGCACAGGGCATGGCGACAGCGACACTCACAGCTGGCCATTAATCAGGACATGCTTGTCCTGGGAATGAAGCCGGGGTCCAGGGTGGCAGTGATGGCCGCATCCTCCATGGCGGTGTGCTCAGAGCCTCATCTCAAGACCTCAGTTCTCCATCCCCACAAAGGACGAGGTGGCCAGCAGCCTGACCCCGTGGCCAGAGGGTGGCACAAGGCAGAGCCAAGTTCACCATCCCCTGGGCAGAGGCAGACTCAGATGCACTGCTGAAAATATTCAGGTCTGACACCAAGTTCAATGAGGGGCGGACTTTGGGAGACAGGCTCTTCTGTTCTCTTTCTTAATTTCAACTCTGCTTGGTGCTTAAGCGATTCTATGTGCTGAGTTTTTAAGAGTCTGGGAAGTTTAATTTTATCTCAAGTTAAAGTACTGTTCAGATGTAAGGTCGTGGTTTATCTATGCACTTTCCCATGTCTCTAAAGAATAGACTCAGGCATGGAATCCATTTAGATAGCAAAATGCAAATGGGAAAGGTCACATCCCCGGGGGATCCCTTGATGGAACGCACTGCCAAATGAGTCACTGTTGTCCCAAACAGCTTACATTGCAGGCACACGAACATCATGGCACAGATGACACAGCCTAAGAGACCATGGTGCCAGGGTACCTGAGAGCTCGCCCCACTCAGGGAAGGTTACTGCTCTGGGCTTCCACACAGGCAGGGATGGGGGCGCCTGGGGATCCAGTGGGGGCTTCATCCACCTGCCCTCCTTAGATGGATGTCGCAGTCTCCCTGCTCCAGCCGCTCCCTGCCCTCAGACCTGTGTTGGCCGCTCTCCAATATCCGCAGAGCACTGTGTGTGTCCTGGTGAGCTCCAGGCTGGGGCAGCCAGAGAGACCTTGCAGGACAAATGCTCCCCACCTTCACCTTCATGTCTTAGAGTGAGGAAGAGGAGGCTCAGAGCCCTACCTCACTAACCTGGAATTACGTGACTCGGACCCACTGTTCTCTCAGAGAGACTCAGAGCCACTCCAGTTGGTGACCAGGCAGAGCTCGGTCAGATGGATGGCCACAGTGAATCCATCCAGGGTGATGTCAGACTGTAGGTGCAAGTGCCATTCCACAGTAGGTGGCCTGCTTGAGAAATCTCCAGGGTGCAAGAGGTCCTGGGCAGAAGAGGTGTCTCAGGCGATAGCCAGGGCGCGAGAAGCTCCACTGTGTCCTGACATGCAGCAAGCCACAGGGACCAGACCCTCCTGGCTTCTGACTCAAGACCAGACTCACCAACACGAGTGCCACCATCTAATGGGATCACTACATCTCGTAATGTGCTGTTCTCATCCTCTGTAAACAGCTGCAACATGGGGTCATCCCCTGCATCCCACCCACTCATCCAGAACAGGTCAAAGAACAGGAGCGTGACACTCACCATACGTCCTGACCAAAAGGTCTTGGTCTGTAACCAGGGTCACGTGATTGTTCTGGGGTGTGGAGTGAATCAGAGAAGCTGCAGTTTGAGCAAGGCCTTTAGAAATGTAGATTCTATAGCAGGGCTCTCATCTGGGATTGGGGAAGAGGGCTGGAGGTCCATTATGACTTCCTCACCCGAGGGGATTCTGATGAACAGTCATATGTGAAAAGCACTAAAAAGCCCACGCTGAGGAGGCCTGCTGAAGTTGGCTCGTCTCCGCATTTCACAGACACAGATCTTGTGGTCATGTGCACGTGGCTCTGCTCTGAGCCCAGAGCCCATGTCCCTCGGCCCGTTCTGGGGAAGGCTGGCCCTCTGAACTTAAAGCCTTAATAATTAAGCATATTTGTATTACAGGCTGATGTATAAGACGGTGCTGGAGGCTGGACCATGGGTGACACGTTGTCTCTGTGCACAGGAGCTACGGTGGGTGGGTGGGTGAGAGCAGACCTGAGGGGCTGCATCTACAGGATCAGGATGACTTGCAGGAAGAAGGCCTCTAAGCAGGGTTTGCAGGATGCTCTTGGCCTGGAATTCCTGCAAGAGATGCTATGTGGGTGACCCTGTCTGTGCTACTGGCCAGAGTGTGTGTTTTGTGCTGGGAAGTAACGTGGTGACCTGGGAACTAGGGCAGGCGTTGGCTGTTAGGAGTGATGGGACATTAGGGGACATAGGGGAGGGGTGACCCCAGTCACCAGAGCATGGGGCGGGTCGTGTGTGCCCACTGGGGCAGGCCAGCACTTAGGACAGGAAGTAGACTCAAGCATGCACCCTGAAGGTGGTGGCCTGGGGACAAGTCCTGAGGACATTGTATCTGTCCACAGCCAGGAAAGGGAAGCCCTAAGTCTGAGGGTGAGAGGCAGTGCTGGCAGAGGGACAGAGGCCCTGACTGTTCCCACACCAAGGCACGGCCCCCAAGGCATCTCTGATGCCATAGAGTCTCACGGCATGACATGCAGGCAGCTCGGCCAGGCTCACCTGGGTGTCCTGCAGAGGCCACGCCATTTGGCCTTGCCCCCATTTCCCTGCCAGGGAAACAAGGCATGGAACATGCAGGATGGTAGTGAATGTGGTAATGGAAACTTGCTGTCCACAGCCGGGCAGTGGTTCATGCCTGTAATCCCAGTGAAACAGGTCAAGTCTGGAAGATCACTTGAGGTTGGGAGTTTGAGACCAGCCTGGGCAACACAGCAAGATTCTGTCTCTACAAAAAAAAAAGTAGGACATGGTCGTACTCCTGTAGCTCCAGCTACCTGGGAGGCTGGGCGGGAGGATTGATTGAGCCCAGGAAGTGAATGCTTCAGTAAGCTAGGATCATGCCGTTGCACTCCATGCTGGCCAAAAAAAAAAAAAAAAGAGGAAAAAAGAAAGGTAAAGAAATCCATGGTCCAAACACTTGGTGTGGTGCCTGGCTCTGGTATGATCTCCCCCTTGGGTAGAGCTTAAGGTTTGTTGTCCTTGCATGTGAAGCAGGGACAGCACTTACCTTTCAGGGTGGCTTGGTGTCCAGGCCTGGGACTGGATGTGGCGCCCGGCAGGACTTCCTCCTTGTTTCCATACTCCTGCCCTCCTGGAAGAAGAAGTGAGGGTGCGTGGCCCCCAGGGAAAGGGAGGGACATGCTGGTTTCTGCTGGGTGGGTTTGTCCCACACACTCTTGGGGACTCACCCCGGCAAGGGTCCTTGCTGGGAGCAGATGGAGCAACGTGACCCCACGAGGAGGTTCGCGCCCCTGCTTCCTCTCTCAGGGCTGGAAATAAAAGCGGCTGGAGTTGGTTATTTAGCCCTAATTTACTGCTTCTCTTTTGTTCCTTTCAACCTCCTGCCTGCATTTTTATGGGCCGTTTGTCCAGCTTGAAGGGGTCACTTTGGTTTCCCTCGGATGACAGAGCACCGTCTCCATGAGATCACACAGTGCCAGGCTCTCTACCAGGGCATTTTGAATTTGCAAACACATGTTTCTTTTCTTTTTAGAAACTCTCCTTTGCCAGGCCTAAGTATGGGGCCACCTAAAATCAGAACATAACTTTTGGAGCGTGGTGATCGTGGCCGGGTGCTTTCTGAGGCCAATGGTGACATCACCCGGGAATGGCGTCTGTGCTAATGGGCACACTCGCTCCCAGCCTGGTAAACAAGCCCATGCTTCCCACAACGGCGCAGTAACCCCATCTGGCTTGCACCATTTTCTCAGAGTTTTTTTTTTTTCTACTGACTGTTAGCCATGTGTCTGGGATCTGCAAGCTAATGAGTACCACGTTTCCTCCTGAGCGCAAATCATTTAGTGCTACAATCAGGAGTGGGTCAAACTTTCAAGTCAGAGAGGTTATATTTAAAAAACAAAAACAAAAACAAATCTCCATGTCTTTTTTCTGGAATTTCCAGATTATGTTGTCATTTGACATCACAAGAAGAAAGGAAGTCCAGTCGAAAGGTATGATTGTCAGAGAATGTGGTTCTCCCATGCCAGTTGACTGTCTCCGTGCCCTGGGACAGAGTGACACAGGCAAGCAGACACACCTTTTGTCTTTGGCCAGAGCCCTTTGGCTCTCCCAGTTACCCAGGTGCATCCTGGAACTGGACTTCACTATCTCCTGTCCCGAGGAGCTGGTCTGGTAAAAAACAGAGGTGCCTTTTTCTTTAAAGCACTGAGAAGCTGGAGAGGAACACGGTGAAGGAAACCAGCTGAAACTGAACATTTTTCAAAGGTGTCAAGGATGGGATGAGAAAGCACGGTCTTCCTAACAGAGGAGGCCGGAGCTCAAAGTGTTTCAGATGAATAAGCATCATGGTAAAGCTTTCTAAAGTTTGTGGTTGGCCATTATTTCTTCCTAAAGAGGGAGCCTGTGGACGCCCATGGGAAGGCGGCTTCCCCAGTCCAGGAGGTCCGCGGCAGGGCCGCAGGGGTCTCAGGAATTCTCCTCAGGCAGACTCTGGGTGTTAAGTAAGAAAAATGTTCACATTCTCTTGAGCTGACTTAATGTGGACTCTGACAGGCTCCCCTAGTGAGCAAAATTAATTTCTTTTCCAAAGGAACATCAGCAACTTGGGCCAAATCAATGAAAGAATAATAAAAATAACCATGTATGCATTTCTTGAGCAAATGAAAGAAAAATTGTTTTCAAATGCAAATGGTCACATAAGCCTCAGGTTTCAAAGTGGTTCCTCCACTCTCTAGAGGACCTCTGTCTTTTGAATGAATATCTTTAAGTATGATATTTCCCAGTATCTGATGACTTGTTCATTATTTTGACTGAAAATTCAGAAAGTAAATGTCCATTTTTTCCCATTTGATTTACACGTGCTAAGTGGGAATATTTTTCCCTAAAACAGCAAGGTATTTTTTTCTTTTAAACAGAAAAATACAACAAAGTGACACCATCTCATTTTAGAAAACATGCGATGGGAGTCAGAAAGGTATTAAGTACAGAGCAGTAGTGATTTTCCATTCCTGATTCCACTGAATCATCCTGACGGAGCTGATGTAAGTCGTGTCAGCATCAGTAGTCTCATCTTACAGATACAGAGACGTGGACCCTGAGGGATCCAGGAGATGTCGTGTCTGGGTCGGGGCCAGATGGGGTCCCACGTGTGTTCATGTAGGGCCACGGAACAGATATCTTTGGAGGAAACATGTGGGACCAGCAGTAGCCCCAGCCACTGTCCCGAGTTGGGTGCAGAGGTGGAGATGACGAGGGAGGGTCTCGCCAGGGGTGGCGGGTCTGGCCTTCACTGGATGTGGTGTGAACTGGTTCCATGCAGGTGCTGGTGGACCTCCCACCTCTGCATGACAATCCTGCACCGGGGAGCCGGGGGGGCAGTGCGAGTCTGTGTGCAGGGATGCACTCGACACTAATAAAGATGCAACGCTTCATGTTAGGCAGAGATTTACTTGTGTTGGTGCAATTTACTGCGGGTGGGGGGGAGGGCGGGAAAGAAGAAGCCTATTGTATGATCAAAGCTAATGAAAAATAGAAAACAAATGACACCGTGGACTGAATGGGACCGATGCACTGTTTAATGAACACTTATTGACCGGTAACCTGCAACTAATGTAGCTATGGATTTTTACTTTGTCTGTTCACAGCTTTAAGGAGCAATCAGTTGGTCTCCCTGGACAGGAGGATGAGTGAATAGCTAACAAAGCTGCGTTTTATTTAGTGCTAAACAAAACAGTCGATTTAAATTTGAGGTGGAGGGGAAAACCACCTCTCTGGTTTCTGTAAGCTGAGGTCACTTGAGCGAAGACGTGCTTAGAAGGCTCTGTGGTAGGATGTAGATTGTTTCTTATTTGGGGTGGCGTCCTATCCATTTATAAAAAGTGATGGGAGAATTGATCAATGTCCGCATCCCTGGGTGGGAATTTAAAACTAATATCCTTCATGCGGAATGATTTTTGAAGTCTACCAAACAGAGTGTTGAGGTCTCCTATGGAGAATCAACATTGTAGAGTCTATTTAGGCCCATTGCACACAGGAAGGGATACAAATGAATGAGTGGACTACGTTGACAGTATATACCGTTTAAAAAACACATCCTCTGAACTGAACTAGACGCCATTAGCAGAGTGATGGTCACAGTCTAGGTGGTGCCTGGGGGCCTGCCTCCGCCCTACGGTGTCGTTGAAGGAAAGTTGCTGTTAGCCTCTTCTGGGATGGTGCCCCAGGCCTCAGCACGGGGCCCATTTCAGTGTAATTTTGGGCGGCGTCTACAACTCACATTGTCCAGCTTGGAGCCACTCTGTTCATGGATGTAAGGAAAGGCCATGCCTGCTCCAGCTCCTCCCTCGCGCCCCTGTCGGGCATCCCCTGAGTCTTCCCTTTGCCGGGTCATCTGCTTCTGGGGTCCTCTGAGGAACCGCAGACACAGCTAGGCCTGGTTTCCTACAACAGGACAGGGCCCTGATGCGGTGCCCGGCATGACGGCACCTCTTGTTTTCTTGTCCCAGAGCCCTCCTCAGCTTTCATATCTCCCTTCTGCTGGAGGAAACTCAGTCTCAGAGAAGCTAAGCCTTGGCCCACCATCCCAGAGCTAGTGAGCGGCAGGTCTGGCCTGACACTGGGCTGCTGAGTTGGGGCCTGCGTGCTTCCAGTCAGACTCCTGCGTGCTTCTAAATGGCCTATGTCCTCAAGAAACCCGCAGTGCCCAGAATAAAGCAGCGGTGCAAGCTGACCAGCATAGGAAGATACAGACCCTCCTCTTTCCTCAATCACGCCTCTAGGCTGCTGCTGGCCCTCAGCGTCCACCACTTCTTATGGCTTTGGCCTCCCTGGGGATGCGTCTTTGTTCGCTTGTCCAGGAGGGAGGGAAGGGAAGAGGAAGCGGCCTTTGTATTGTCTGAATGTTCCCTATGCGGCTGCACTTGTTTTGCCCCCACCACATTGGGCTGCCCCAGCACTAAAAATGAGTGCGCCCATCAGGTCACAGAAGGACACACCCTGACTCAGCGACATGCCTGTCCTTGAAAGGAATAACAAGCTGCTCTCAGTTTCTCCACTGAACTTGCTTAGATGATCAGAGAACACTGACAATATTAAATGACCCTAACAACACAAACTCTGACCCTATCAGCAGTGCCTGCCCACGATTCTCGGCACCAAAGAAATAAACCAGACCCGCAATGTCAACTCAGGCCTGCGCTCCCTCACAGCCAAGAGCCAGGGGGTCTTGAGTGGTATGGAGGAGAACTTTCTTTCAGAAGGTTAGGGGGAAGCAGCCCCCAGAGTGGGACACTCTGGCATGTTCCTGCTGCCATGTTTGTTCCCAGGCAGGACGTAAAGCAAATCTGCGCAAAGCAAATCTGCGCAGTCAGGGCGTTTGCTCCTCCCTTAAGCCAGGCGTGGCATCAGTAATCAAAGTTTGCTGAAAGTCAAACATTGAGGATGTTGGGGTTGTGATTCAACTGCTCCCTGTAAAGTGCTCAGAGACGCTGTCGGGAGCATCCAGAAAAGAGTGGTTCTGGGAGAAATCAGGTCATTAGAAACCTGGCTCCAAAGTCGTTAAACAGGGGGCAAGTCCACCCATGACTCCAATACTCCCACTCTTCCTGGCCAAGAAGACACAAAAGTGTCAACTCGGGGACAGGAATCAATAAACAGCAAGGAAGGCGACTGTAGGCTGCGGGGAAGAAAAACACTCACACCTGGGAGCTAAAAATAAAGTCACACCTGGAACGAAGGCCGAGTTCCGGGTTGAATACTGCCTTCTGCGGTGTGCTGGGTTCCTGCAGCCTGAACGGCAAGCTCTGAGGTTATTTTCAGAGCAAACCCAGCCTGAAACACACACCGGCCCACATGGGGTCTTCAGTGGCCCCTCACCCTCGTCTACCTTTTCTTGTTCTTAGAGCTTCAACCTACAAGAGGGCGCCATGCAGGTCAAAGGGACTGGAGCGCCCACTCCTGAGTGTATCTGCCTGGCTGTGACTCCTGATTCGACTCTTCCAAGCGGGGAGCCCTCGTCAAGTTGGCAAACCTCTCCCAGGGGTGTCTGGAATTAACTGCACCCATCACTTACAGACTTCCCCCTCCTTGGCCGCATGCAGGGAGCTTGAAACCAACCAGGGTGGGGAATTTACACCACAGGAATAGGTGAGCCCTCAGCTCATAGCTTCTGTTTCCCGGGCATGCTTTTCCTAGGTATCTTTGGGCGCCTCTGAGCACTGGGCATCCTAAGAGCCCCAACTCCATGCTGGAAGTATGATAGGATGTTTCTTATTTTGACCATTATCCATGGTACTTGGGTTGGACTTCAGTGTTCGCCCAGTACGATGGCTTCCTCTGTGCAGAGAAACCAGAGCACAAGGGCAAAGGAACACAACACAGTGACTGCACCAGAGAGCAGATGTGGCCTCGTGGAAATACAAACTTCCCCGCGACTCATGTTCAAGGTGAATTGTGCACAACTTGTGGAGGGGAGAGGATAAGCCCAGCAAGCAGTGGCAGTGATGGAACAAACAAGCTCCAAATGAGTCACAGGCGCTGCGGGCCTGTCTCCACGAGGTTTCCTGAGAGACCTGGTGGAGCAGGTGTCAGACTCCCCCCGCCCGCCTTCTGCACCCCACGAGTGGCGGGCCGCGCAGCTCGCAGAGGCCTGGCCCCCTCCGAGGGAGTACGTTTCCTCCTTGCTGGCACACAGCTGACTCGGGCAGACAGGGACACCGCAGGGGAGGGGGACGGCGAGATTTCCGAACCTTATGATGAGCTCTGGCTTCCAAAAGATTTACATTCTTGTTCAACAAGCACATAAACACCCTGTTTGCTGCATGTTTGTGATTAAGGCTGAGGCTCCACGGGTCGCCTGCATCCTGCTGGTAGAGCCCGATGGACCGAGCACACGGCCAAAGGAAGGCAATTTCTTCTCTGCCACCAAGGACACCCCGAGCTGCAAAGATGCAGTTTCCCAGTCATGGGTATGCTAGAATAAGTCTTTGGAAATTCTCAATATATGTTTGTGGTACTCTGATGTTTATTTTTTAAATTCTGAACCATGGAAGCAATTTCATTTTCTTTTTTTCTTTTTTTTTTTTTTTTTTGAGTTGGAGTCTCACTCTGTCGCCCAGACTGGAGTGCAGTGGCTGCTCCCGGCCACCGCAGCCTCGACCTGCTAGGCTCTGGCGATCCTTCCGCCTCAGCCTTCCAAGTAGCTCGAATTACAGGCATGTGCTACCACGCCCAGCTGATTTTTTTATTTATTGTAGAGATGAGGTCTCGCTGCCCAGGCGGGTCTCGAACCCACGGGCTCAGGCAATCCACTCACCTCAGCCTCCCAAAGGCGCGGGATTACAGGCTGAGCCACCGAGCCCGGCTATTTTCTCTTTTTTTTTTAAAGGGGTGGTTGGGTTTTCGCTCTGTCGCCCAGACTGGGGTATAGTGGCATGATCACAGCTCATTGCAGCCTTGACCTCCTGGGCTATGACATCTCGCTGTGTTGCCCAGGCTGATCTTGAACTCCTGGGTTCAAGTAATCTTCACACCTTGGCCTCCCAAAGTGCTGGGATTAGAGATGTGAGCTGCCGTGCCTGGCCACCTGCAGTAGTGTTTTAAGGAAATAACTGAAACCATTGTGGTCTGTGGTCCAGTCTCCCCCTCTGAACATGGACGGGCACCAATGGGAAAATTCTTAGGGACAACAAACAGAGTGGAAATATCACCTCTCCCAATTCTTCAAGACAACTGAAGTTGGCCTCTTCTGCTTCTACGAGGACTGCCTGGGTTCACCCAGTTCCCAGTACATGACCTCCACCTTCCCTTCCTTCTCCTGAGATATGGAATCGGTGCTGGTGCCCAGCCGCACCTTCAAAGGGACTCCTCCTCCCTATTTCAGACCCTCCACAGGTGTCCACATATCTCTACTAGACGCTGCCTGGAAAGACGCAGAGAATACACACACCAAACATACTCGCACAGGGCAGCTCAGAGGCTCCATCCTAGCTGTCTGTGTCACCACTCTCAGTCCTGATGGTCAGAGCAACCACTGACTTGGAGTTTGCACCAGGGCAGAGGCCAGGTGGCCAGGCAGGGTGGCTTTGTCTAGCACTTTGTTCTGCTGATCTTTGGCTGAGCCTGCACCAGGGCCAGGCAAGGTGCCTGCTTGCTAAGCTCACGTGTCAGAGCTGGCTTACAATTTTCTCGTGAAGCCACATGATTTGCCCACTGCAGGCTGAGGCCAAGCGACCGTGTGGAGGACGCTACCCACAGAACTCATCGTTGCGTGGGAGTGCTTGTCTGGTGGGAGTGGAAGGAACTTGACTTGGCAGGTCAGGAACAGTGACTTCAGTGAAGGCTCTTGCTCACCCCCAAATCCAAGCACGGTCCTCACTGAGGAATCTTCTGACATTCGCTGAATCTTCTGTCGCTGCTAGCAGGCATCTCTCAGTGGTGCCCGAGCTTGAGACAGGGCTGCGCAGGGCCCCTCTCCTGCCTCACAGGTGGAGCCAACAGTGATTCGCCTGAACCCGTTCACACCAATGATCCTTGTTATTAAACTGCATAGTTTAATTAGATGCTGAGTCAGTGAAGCCTCAGTCAATATAAGAATAATACAGCTGGATTCTGTAACTCAGCCTGTAATCCTGCACCTTTGGGAGGCTGAGGTGAATGAATTGCCTGAGCCCACGGGTTCAAGACCCGCCTGGGCAGGCGAGACCTCATCTCTACAATAAATCAAAAAAATCAACCGGGCATGGTAGCTTGTGCCTGTAATTCTGGCTACTCGGAAGGCTGAGGCGGAAGGATCGCCGGAGCCCAGCAGGTTGAGGCTGCGGTGGCCAGGAGCGGTCACTGCATTCCAGTCTGGGCGACAGAGTGAGACTCCAACTCAAAAAAAAAAAAAAAACAAAAAGAATAATACAAAATGTTAATGTAAGTACTTGTGAAGAGGAGTTGCATTTTTCTGTGAAGCCTAAGTTGCTAGCTTTGTAAATATTTTATAGAGACATCATGTAAACATTCTGTCCTACAACTCTATAAGGTTTTAAAAAAACCTACTCGGTAACCACACATTTTGCAAATATCTTAATGAGTCACGGGACTTTACAAAAACAAACAAAAAGTTAGAGCTCGTAGATGACGACTCCTTCCCATGAGGAAATTGTCATCCAAAGAAAAGGCTTTGACCCTATGTCAAGACGAGCGATTGGATGAGTATTTATGTTGTTAAACATCTGAAGCACCTTTGTATCCTTGGTAGTTGACTGTAGTTTGACTGAGGAACCAACTGCTCATTCCGGGGACAGTGGAGGCTGGAGCTGTGCTCTGAGTCCTGGGCTCTCTGGGTGCCTGCATTGGGGATTGGCCCCTACCTCGGCTCCCACCCAGAACCCCCCTGAGCAGGAGGCATGCGCGTCTTGACCTATGACATCATCGTCATTTTCCTGGTAATTAAATGTATATTTTTCCCTATGAAAGGTTAGCAGACATCAAGGGCTTCCTGGCAGGATAACTGACAGGGGTTTGTGCAGAAGATCCTTGTATACACATCTCAGGTGAGTCACTGTGCTCTGAGACAACGTGGTGATGACAGACGCAGAGAACAAATGTTAAAGGTAACTATTTTTCAATATTGTTTGGAAAGTACATATCTAATTAGAGAAAATCTGTTTAAATTCACCAGTAAAATGAACTGATGAAAGAAAGGAAAAAAAAAACCCAAAAAACTAGGTCAGCCTGAGATCTGTGTAAGTTTGGTCTCTAATGGCGCAATCATTAAAAATAATTTCAATTATTCACGTTTGAATGACTTTAATATAAAGCTTTTTAAATAACATAAAAATCTGCTGCACAAAGTCAAAATTAAAGAATGGTCGAGTTAATCTCTGACATGTTACTTGAGTTTGTATATTATGAAAAAGAGCACAGTAGAATGTTAGGCTTCACATAAAGTATTTTGGTTTTCTCTGGTTTATTTCAGAGCTAGGGTGTCATTTGTGATTACACTTTATGAGAAGATAATTACAAGCAGAGCCACTTTTCTAAGCATGCAAAAGGGAATCCAAACGTTAAGATAAATGCACTTTGGGATGTTAATAAACTCAACTCTCTCCAACGGGATGAATTTTTAACCTCCAACCGTGCAGTGTAGACCTGTCACCTTGCCTCCTCAAGATCACAGTGAAGTCCACAGAATTTCCTCCTGTCTCATGATGAGAAGGAAGTGATTTTAGGTTCCCTCCCCAACCTACAGACTCGTTAGCTCTAGAGACAGATCATGCATGAATGGGGAATTCAGTGCTTTGCCAACAGTGCAAATCTTAAGAAGTGGAACCTGAAATGTGTGCGTATTTTGCAGAGGTCAACGATGATAATCCACAAGTGGAAAGAATAAAGGGAACAAGCTGAAATTTAGACATGTTCAAAGAAGGAATGGATGAATTGAAGAAGAAAAACAACCTTCCTAGAAGTGATGGCTAAAACTCCAAGTATATTAGCTGAGTAAACATTATCAACAAACTCTTTGAAATCTGGACTGTGGTGGACTTCATTTCTGAAGGGACGCTGGTGTCCCCACAAGCCCAAGTGAGGTGAGACATCTTTGTTGAGTCCCAGTTCTCTTAAACAGCGCATACAAACCACTTGTTCCCCCACATTTTGTGAATTTCCTGTGTTCAAACACCTACCCATAGCCTTACGGATGTCTGGTGTACACACGCAGATACGCTCTCTACTGTAGAGTGGATACCCCAAGATGTCAGGTACTGTGCCTTCTGGCCACCCATTCGTGTGAAGATGTCTTCCCTTTTAAGGAACATGGACGACATTCGCATCACTTGAAGCAAAACAAGCGTCTTTAGGTAAGATTACCATTCAATTCATTTTTGAAACTCATTCTGATAGATGCAAATAAAACCAGATTGAATTATTAAGTTGTCTTGTCCAATAGCCATCAACTGGCAGAGACTCGATAATGAGGGGGAAATGTGAGGAAACAGAAATGGTCTTTGGAATGTCAGTAATTCTTCGAGAGGAAGACTGAGACCTGATGTGCTCGAGTTCGAATCCATATTTCAGACACATACCTGGTTGCTGATTAGATGATATCCTTCCGGAGATTTTCCCTTATAGACTTTTTTTTAATTTTGCTTTGCTTTTGTTTCTTCCAACTGTCTCACTCCTTTCTTGCTCTTTTGTTTATTGCTTTCTTCTTGCCAATGGCCTTACATTTGTCCATATTAGAGTGTGTATGACCTTGGAGCAATAATTATTGTTGTTGCTGTTAATCCAAATCATTTAAACTCTTTACTGGTTCTTAAGCTATTCTATTAGCTATTCCATTCCATTAAAGATATTTCACATAATAGTATTATTAGAGCATTTCTGTTCTTTCATTCAAGTTATTGGTCACAATCCTGGAGTAGAGTGTTCTCAGAATTATCCTCCGAGTTTCCCCATTTGCTATGATCTTGGTTAGACCATTGCAGTGAGAGAGGGGATGGTCTTTTTCCCCCCTGAGTTGTGTTTATTTTTAGTTTTAGATTTAGTGGATGCCTGCACAGGTTTCTTACATGGGTGTGTTGCATGATGGTGATGTTGGGGCTTCTATCAAACCTGTCACCCAAATAGTAAACACAGTACCCAGTAGGTAATTCTTTGGCCCTTTCCCCCCTCCCCATTTAGGAGTCCTGGGTGTCTGGTATTCCCATCCTATGCCTGTGTGTGTCCGGTGTTTGGCTCCCACTTACCTGTGAGAACATGTGATATTTGGTTTCTGATCTCTAGCTAATTCACTTAGGATAAGGAGCCTCCTGCTGCATCCATGTTGCTGCAAAGGACATGGTTTGATTTTGTTCTTCTTTAGGGCTGTGTAGTATTCCATGGTGTCTACATACCACTTTCTTTATCAGGTCCACTCTTGGTAGGCACCTAGGATGGTTCCCTGTGGTTGCTCTTGTAAATAGTGCTGGGAAAAACATATGAACATATGAGTGCAAATGCCTTTTTGGTAGACTGATTTATGCACTTTTGACTCAGCACCCAGCAGTAGGATTGCTGGGCCGCATGGTAGTTTTAGTTTGATTTCTTTCAGATATCTCCAAACTGTTCTCCACAGGGTCTGAGCTAGTTTACATTCCCTTCAACGGTGTCTGAGCATTCGCTTTTCCCTGAAACTTTGCCAACATCTGTTGTTTCTGACTTCTTGATGATGGCTGTCTGATTGGTGTGAGATGGTATCTCATTGTGATTTTGATTTGCATTTCTCTGATGATTCCTGATGTTGAGCACTTTTTTGGTCTGTTTGTCGCTTATTTTTCTTCTTTTGAGAAGTGTCTGTTCATGTCCTTATAAATAGCAGTGTGGTTACAACACAGTTATAGCTTATTGATACAAAGGCGACGCTGGTGGAACCAGCTCAGGACACAGCCTCAGCATTCCTGCACCTGGAGGTTCCCCTGTTGTGCATCTGGTCCAGTCTGGGTGTCTTGGGTCCTGCCCGTATGTTCATGTGTCAACCCCTCCGTGTGACAGGCACTGCTCTCGGCACTGGGGATCCCATGGTGAGCCTAGACGTGTGTGGTCTCAGCCCACGTGGAATGTATAGTTGAGAGGAGACATAGGCATGAATTAAACCATCACCTAAGTTCACATGAAATTATAACTCTGAGCAATGTTACAATGAAGAAGAGGCACAAGCTGGTGTGACGCTTGAGGACAGAAGGAACACAGCAAGTCGGGACGTCAGGGAAGGCTTCTCCACCCAGTGGGTGGCAGCTGATGTGAAAAGAAGCTCCTTGTGCAGACAGAGGAAAATGTCATCAGACAGATTATAGTAAATGGGCAAAGGCCCTTTGGCAAGAGGGTCTCCCTGACCATCAGGAATGGGCAGGGATAGCAAGAGGCATCAGAAAGATGGGCAAAAGGTGGGCAAGACACTCTTGACCATGGTCAGGGACTTTTTCTGTTTCTCTAGAACCCTAGGAAACCATAGAAGTCATTGGGGGAGGGGGGGCAGACTGGTGGTGTCACTGGGTGTTTCCAACAGAGCTTCTCCCTGTCTGGGAAGACAGGCTCTGAGCATGAGTAACATGGGCGGGGGAAAGCAGTGAGCAGGTGGGAATGGGTCTGCGGGCTGCATCCTCTTGGGAAATCAAGGTCAAATACAGAAAGGACCATGGTGACATTTGGCCACTTGGCTGGAGAGACACCACCCACTGGACCACCCAGAAGCTCAGGTGCAAGGTCCCTTGTCTGGCTCTGTTCTTAATGGGAAATTTGATTTTCATATCCAATGTCTGCCAGTCAGAGAGAAGGAAGTAACTCGAGTTCTTCATGTATGGAACTTAGGAGAAATATTTTCCTGGGGCCCAGAAAACCAGTGTTGGTTCTGCCCTGGGCAAGTCCCACCTCCTGCTGGCCCCTCCACACAGGCCCCCTGGGCCAGCTCAGCTCTCTGTACCTTACAGACATCTGTGCACTGAGTGCTTGCATGCCCCCGTCTCAGGTCCTGACCCCCTCTCTGATATGTTCTGGAGCCCCCATGCCTGCCTCCTGCTGCCGGCCGGAACCAACTGTCTGCAGCCTGATGATCTAAAGGCAACACCTTGCTGGCCCAGAGTCCCCCCAGGGCCCCTCGATGCTATCAGTGATGCCTCCTTCTCTCGCAGCAGGTGCCTCTGCCTTTGCCTCCTAAGAATTCCGCATCTTCTCTGGGCTATCCACCCCGAGACCTTTGTCCTGGATGTACATTTGGCACAGCACTTCCTGTCGATCCTTCATAAACTGGAACCTGAAGGGAACCAAGAAGCGTGGTCTAGAGGACTTAGGGCTGTGGGGTGGAGATGCCCCAGGGCAGGCACAGAGTCTTACCCCTCTTTGGTGTGCTCATCTTTTAATTCCCTGCAGTGCCGGATGCTGGCTAGAAATCACACTGGTCAGGAATTGGGACACAGGAGGGCAGGGGTCCTTTACCACACGGAGGGGCTGTCTGCAAATCAAAGCACCGAGCTGTGGACCTGACTGGAATCAGCAGGCATCCTCCAGCATGGCCTAGAGCCCTCCTAGCTGCAAAAGCCGTGTCTGGTGCTGGAGGTATCTGGTGATCACCTAGAGACTCAGAATCAGGCACCTTGGTCATCCTGGAAGACCTTGGCAAGAGGTCTGTGCTTACTTTCAAGGGATGTGCAGATTGACCAAAGGGCCCACGGAAGGCAGTGGGAGCGGGGGGGAAGCAAGAGTCTAGAGGGATTTCTGGCCCAGGGTTTGGTATCTGAATAGACAGAGATACCTTTCCTAGAAGCCGGGGCATGCTTTGAAGGAAGACTGTGGATTGGTTTTGGGCATGTGGGGTTTGAAGCCCTGAGGGCAAGGCCCAGTGTACATAGGCTGCTCTCGGGGGTTGGGGCAAGGCCTCCCGTGTGTATCTGGAAATGAGTGGGGACAGGCAAACAAGAGCAGTGGGGGAGGTCCCCACCACGGCAAGTGGAACTTGTACGTGCCACGAATGAACCAGACGGGTCATTGCTCAGCCCTTCCTTGGGGTTTCTGCATATCTGTCTTTGGAGGAATAATTTACTTTGTTATGGCAAGAAGTGTGGAATGTTTGATGACAAGTCAATGATGTAAGAAGATGATAAGAGCATCTGATAAGACATTCTAACTTACTAATTAGTAATTGTGTTTCCAAGAAGCCTAATTGTCATGCATTCCACCCACACAAAATCCCATCAGACACCGATTGACTGACAAGTGGGAGGAGGAAGGAACCTCTGCTTATGATCCTGTTACGTAGGAGTTTGATAAAGCCTAGCTGTGTGTGTAACCACTGTGAAGGTTTGTGGGGAATCTGGTTGTCCTTCCCTCCACAGATGACTTCTCCATATGATCAACTCTTGAAGAAAGTGTTGGGATCAGCCCCCACCTGCAGCAAGCACTCAAGGGTGTCTGGGGCAGGCACTCAACCCTCAGTTTTTGACAATGATTGTATCTGTTGAAGATCAGTCTGAAAGGTTGATCCCTCTCCCTGGCATTGCACATGCAGACTGAAGGCCAGCTGCTGCGTGACTTCATTTGATCTTTATTTTCCCAGGAGTTTTTAATCGCTTTTGGCACTAGATTGTAGATAGCATTCATTTAAGGAATACGACATACCTCAGATAAATTTATCACCATTAGGGTGGGCCAGGCAGCCCTTTCTTAGGACTGTGATGACTTGTTGCCAGAGTGCACCCGTGGGCTTGTCTGCCACAAGGCCTTACGACCATTGACCTCACATACTTAAATAGGTTGAAAGTTTCCACTTTGAAGTCTCCTTGTTAAAATAATTCTGAACCCTTAGATCAACACAGCTGACATCGTCTATTCATTTTACCTTGGCAAGGGTGAACTTGAGTCAATTTTCTTCTGCTTTTGGTAATCTCCCCAAGTCTCTGAGCACATACGTTCAAAAGAGCGTCTATGTGAAGAACTGAACCACATCAGCTCTCAAGTTCTCGCTAGACTACCTCCCAAGTCTCCCAGACACTCTTGTGCAGAGCATGCGTTAATCCAACCACAGGTAACTCCATGGACAAAGCATTGAGTCTTGCATGTACAAGTGTTAAATGACTTTTAAAACACTAAGATTTCAGAAATTTATCACTTATATTGTGAAGAATGTATTCTATCAGTGAAGAGCAAGGTTAAGATTTTTGGTCATGGTGAGAAATATTTCCTTTGAGTTCATAACACCTACCCTCCTGCCTGCCTTTAAGGTCTATTCCCCCAGAAACATGCTCTGAGATGGTGGGCAGGGGCATGCCCATGGAGATTATTCAGGAATGACTCCCAGGTATGCAGGGAGGTGGTCAAGGGAGGGAGGACACTGGGAGGACACCGGGAAAGGATGGGTCCCGGGGTGTGCATTGTGCTTCTAAGTATCTCCCAACTCGGGCAAGAGAGATGGAGTCCCTACCTCTACCTCAGATAGCTCCAGGCCAAGGGGTTGCCCTGAAGGACAGGGGCTACATCCCCAGTCACACCTGGCTCTTGACACTGGAACACAGTGGCTCTGTAGACCTAGGGAAACCCCCAAGATAATCTCAGATGTGGGCGAGTGAGGTGAAAACTCAAGGGGCACATCGGAAGGGCACAGCAGACTCTGGGGGCCTCTCCAGAGGACCTTTTAACAAACGAGTAAGTGAATAGTAGGATGAGGGTGACTGTGGTTGAGTCAAGGTTAAAGTTCATTTCCTTGAGGACTAAGGTGTCATCCCGGGAAAGCCATTAATTTCTGTGACTGATAAACCTTCTTGATAAATGGACATTTAGCAAATGCTATAGAAAATGTTTTTGTGACTTTGTTGAGGAGATGATGAATGTTTCTTTAAAACTTCTCAAAATGAGTTTGACTGTCATAGGCATCAATAATTTGTGTTTCTTTGATTATAAAAGTGCTTGTAGAAAAGCACACAGAAATGTTAGAAATTGTCAATGAGTTGCACTGATATTTTTGGTATGTCCCAACTCAGTATATTTTATTGAGATATTTGCTTCAAAGCAAATCTTCTGAGGTTCAAACCAATTGTCTTTATGGTCAGAAGGTGATCAAGCCATGGAAGGGACAGGGCCAGTTATAGGTGAGCAGTTTGCCTTCCTACGAAAAAAATGTCTTCTTATGACTGCGAAATTCTGCATGCCAGAAGGCTGGTCACAGAGCAGTGGGCAGAGAACCCCAGGGAGAAGACAGGACTGTGGGACCCCTAAAGAAAAGAGGGCCGAAATGGTCTCAGAGGGCGTGCCGTCGCCCATGAGGTCACCTTGGCCTTGCCGATGATCAGCTCCTGCCAATGCCTTTCGTTCAGTCTCTGAAGAAAATGAAATTTATTCTAGCATTTTAAAAGAAAAACAACTGCTTTGAAATCCCGCACTGCTTTCAATTCCATAATCTTTCATCTTCCAGCTTTTGTCTAAAAGAATCTGTGTTAGGTCCCTCTTAGAAAGATATTTTCTGAAGTTTGATTCATAAACACATAAAGATTTGGTAGGTTGCAGTTCTAAAGAAAAAACCTAATATTTGAATATTAACACCTCTAGAAAAAATGAGTATGTCACTTACTACCTTAAATTCTTCTATAGAAAAAAAATGTGTTGTAAGTACATACAGAAATATAGAAAAATCCCAAACTCTCAGGTCTCCCCCAGGACAGTCCTGAGTCTATGTAAGCAAATGCACTCATCTCAGATTTATCTGTGGCTCGTATGTGCCCAGTCAGTCCATTCAAGAAGGAGAAGAGGATCTGGCAAGCAGAAACGGCAGAGAAGGAGATGATAGAGGAAACTGCTCTGAGCTGAAAGCCAAAGCTTTCAGATCGCAAGAATATGCACATTCCCAGACAATTCAGGGAACTTGATTTGCTTGGCCATTTCCTGGTAACTTTTTAAATATTAAGGATGAGAAGAAACTGCTACAAATTTTCAAGAAAGAAGAATAAAGCATTCAATATTGTCTTTTTCTAAAAGGACAAAAATAACCTTCATCCAGAATTTTTATCTATAACATGGATGCCAGAAGAAAATATACCAAAGCTTCTTACTTGGAAGCTTAAATAATTACCTCAAACATTGTACTCATACTTCAAAAAGTCGCTCATGTGTCTGATAGCATGTGTGTGCTTGTGCACGTGCACACACACACAGACACACACACACACACACACAAACACCCCTAAGATAAAGCAAGGTTTCATACCATATACTACACATGTGCCCACCCCCCAAATTACTTGAGGTTGAGTCAAAGCAGATGGAAATTTAAGGATGCTGGGTAACTTAAAAAAAGAAAGAAAGAAAGAAAAGGAGGGTATCCATTTGGGGAAAGGATTGACAACAAATGATAAATCTGGTGGAATAGGTTGATTTCTGATCATTCTTAGATATAATGTAATAAGATACCCAAAGTCAGTCTTGAAACATTGTATGTGTGTGTATGCACCCCCACAAAATATGTACATATTGTCAAAGACTCAGTGATTCTGTTCTCACAGTGGGTTCTAAAGTGCATCTCCCAGAACTCAGAGGCAGAAGAGTGGAAAAATAAAACAGTCTGGGTGTCTTCCTCCTTCAACGAGCATTCTGCTCACTCTCCACTCTTGGAACTGACAATTAGAAAGGCAACCAGTCATCGCTTTAATGATCAGAGAGTGATGATAGAAACCTCAACCATGACCAGGCTGCTGTGGTTGTGAGCTGACTACAGTCAATGGGAAGCATTCTCCATGCCTGTGGGTGGAGGATGGTTTGGAGCCCATTTCTGGTGAGCCTGACCCTCTCCTGGGGTAGGACTCTGCACCTCCGTTGTTCATGGACCCACCCCCAAGGCCTAGAATAGCGCCTGTTGCAGAGAAGAAATGTGGCAAATAATTGCCGAGTCCACAAAACTGCTCAAAAGAGCCATGAAAAATAGCTATTCTAATCTCTCAATGTTACCAATAAGACCTGAGCCCTGGCTGGTTATGTGGCCAGACAGGGCAGGAGTTCCATCTAGAACTCAGGTTTACATGTGTCCTGTCACCTTATGTAGGTCAAGATGTCCTAGATCAAGATGTCCTTTTCTCTACCAACGAATGTTGGCTCCCAAAATCTCTGATCAAATGTCTGGCAATGATATGTCCTTATGGGCATTGAGTGACATGCCCAATATCAGCTCTTCTGCAATTCCAAGTAGTTAAGGAGCATTGCAGGTCCCTGTGGGTCATCCTAAGCATGGCTGGTATCCAGACCATGTGCAAAAATATTTTTTTAAAAAGTGAGAAAACTGGCAGGGCTCCATGGCTCAGCCTGTAATCACAGCACTCTGGAAGGCTGAGACAAGTGGATTGCCTGAGCCTGAGGGTTCGAGATCCACCCAAGCAATTTGGCGAGACCTCGTCTCTACAATAAATAAAAAAAAAATAGTTGGGCATGTTAGTGTGCGCCTGTAGTTCTGGCTACTTGGAAGGCTGAGGCAGAAGGATCGCTGGAGCCGGGCAGGCTCAGGCTGCGGTGGCTAGGAGCGTACCACTGCACTCCAGTCTGGGCAAGAGAGTGAGATTCTGACTCAAAAAAAAAAGAGAGAGAAAACTTCATCAAGCTCTTCACCCATCAGAGACATGTCCATTTTTTCAGAGTGCCTGGGACTCTGTAATTGGAGGGGACTTGTTTCATTCTATGGAGAGTTGACACGTACAGGGACAAAGGCATCAGATATTTAGGAGATTTCATTCCCTCTTGTAGGAAATGGTCATCACCATGCTTCTGAGCCCACTGGATTTTTTGTGAGTGCAAGTTTCTGAATAACAGAGAAAATTATTCAGCAAAAAGTTTAAACTTTTACATCTGAATTCCTTTCAGTTTTGATAACTTGCTTTTCACTTTTTCTGTATTTTAGCTAGCCAAATTCTGACTATTTTCTGTAGCCACAGAGAGTTGTTTAGGCACCATCCACCCTACTGTTGACTTTAAAAAGTTCATGAAAGTGTAAAGCACAGAGATTTCTAATTTTGTGTGGGCTCTACAACCCAAAGTCCATCGGAGGCAGTGAGGGGAGTGGGTGGGAGGAGCACCCACATTGTGGGGGGCCTGGGGGTTGTGGGCAGATCCCAGAAAGGGCCAGGGTCCAGATGAGAAAACTCAGAAGTGAGGGAGTTTGCCCAGAGCTCTACAAGCCGTCAGGGCCTCAGCCATCGCTTGGATGCAGGAGTCTGAGCTTTACTCTACACTACGGTGAATGTTTTTCAGAATTCAGACATGGCTGCCTTTAACACAGCACCAGAAACATTATTTGTGCTAAGCAACATTTTACTTTACTGACTAAGCAGTGCAAGGGACAGAAATGCTTATAAATACTTCACATACTGTGGCAGCATTGGAATGCATGATCATGGTATCCAGTTGACTTACAAGCAGGTATAAATAAGCACACGTTTTTCAGTCTTCATTAAAAAAGAAGCTGCATATTTGTGAAGCATCTCAGATGACGAATCTCTCTGTACATTCCTGAACAAAAACTACAGCGGAGAATAAGCTGGCGTTTTTTTCTTTGTTTTGATTCATTTTGTGAAGTAAGTCATTATTCTGTGCTGTGAAGCAGGTAATTATGAAACCACAGCCCTGTGTTACCAGCCTTTAGTCATGAAGTCGCGAAAGGCAGAAACCAGAATGATGTCCAAGCCAAAGTAACAGGGTTCTATTTCGGATACCAAGTGTAGTAACGAATAAGTCTTGCCTGAGCCACAGTGTCAAATCTTGGCTGGAGTCCTGAGTGTGCTACACGCTAAACCGTCCTCACAAAGACTTCACAAAAATATGACATGAAACAAAAACTTCCCAAACCCGACAAAGGTGGCTTTCACTAAGAGAACACTCACCAGTGTTGCTTCCTGCATGGCATCACTGAATGATTGCCTTTGTGTCTAGATCTAAACATCCCACTTCTGCAAACCTTGGCCGTTTGAAATGATTTGTTTTTAAATGATTGTGTTGGAATCTGCTTCCTTCTGACTTCCCATCTTGGCTTTTCCTGTAATAACAAAGGACAACTGGATCGCAGTTTCACTTGACATGTCTTCAGTTTGACACTTTCCGTCACAGATTCATGGTAGCTTTCTGTAAAAGCAAGAAGTCTCAGGTTTTCATTGGCCCCCCACCCCCTCGGTCCACTCCCCCACCCCAAAAGTGTCAGAGGCCGGCACTTTGTCCAGCTGCAGAGTTAAAACCATCTTCGACATCTCCACACACCAGCATCGTATTTCTACCTTTCTGCATTCTGCAGAATTGAATTATTCAGAGAACCCCAGGACATTTTCTACAAGGATGGCCACTGATTATTGTGTTTTATTCTTTCCTCTAATACCTATCAATAGCAGATGATAATGAAAGGCTTTTCAGGGCCGATTGCCACTGCCTGCTACCCTGACCAAGTACAGAGCTCCTGGGTGACTTCACTCTGATCTTTGAGATACTCCTTGAGTTCATTGCATCCTCACTATTCTTCTGAATTAGGAACCTGAGCTCTGAGACACCGAGGGGCTCTCCCTCAGCTATGGGTGGTTACAGAACACAGATGTGTGTTTCCTGGTATCACTCTGCTTTTGGGGACATCCTGCATCTCAGCACAGCCAGCGTGTGCCTGTTGTGGATGTCATGAGAACGGACATGATACTTACTGTTCATGCCACATGTCCAGAGGTGGCTTAAATGAACAAGGCTCTGTGTGTCTCCCACGGTGGATTTGGGTAAAGGCTCAGGGATGTTTTCAGGACACCAGACTCCAACACTGACCTTGCACCCAGGCAAGAGGGGCCTTGGCATGGGGGGAACACACTCCTGCCACCTCCTCTGTATGTGCTTCCCCAGGTGTGGGAATCTTCAAGAATGTCCCTTCTCAGAAAGCCCTGGGCCTGCTCCCTGCTCTGGGTGGGTATCTCCTGGGCTGCATCTCCTCCAGACCTGCCTGATCTGCTTGAGCACTGGTTACGCTGGTCCGAATCACCACCGAGGGTGGCTATTGGATAGGTGTGTCAACTCTGAAGTACCAGCTGAGATGTCCACTGTGTGTGACACAGATCCGTCCCATGAGTGGGGCAGGGACAGAGGGCTGGGGGTTGCAGCTGGTGCACAGAATTCTACATCTGAACCTGAACTTTCCACTGGTTCTGAAAGTGTGCTTGTTGAAGCAGGAAGACAGAATAAATCACCACTTTATTGTTCTCAAGAGTGTTGGCTTGATTGATAACTTTCACAGGGTCGGACTCATGGCACGGAGTGGTGACTTGCCAAGACTGGCTCACGCTGGCAATGAGAGCTGACAGCGACTCTCTCAGGCATTTTGAGATCCAATTATTAAGTCCTTGGAAGCTTGGAGTGGCCTGGGAGCATCCATGCCGCAAACATCGGCAATCACTGGGAATTCGGTGTCCCTCTCCTGCCCTTCCAAGAGCTGGTGGTTAGACACTGCCAGCACACCACTGCCTGCAGCCTCTGTCCAGCTCTTGCTCCAGCCTGTGTGTGACAGGGTGGGCCTGTCCAGTTCTCTTTACTTTCATGCTCTTTGCACTTTACTGGACTGGTTCTTGGTCTCGCGTCTTGGCCTCATGACCATAGCATGGCAGTTGGGGCATCTTCACGCATCACCTCCATGCTCCAGGTGGAAGGAGGTGGAGAAGGGAGGGGAGCCGGATCACTGAAGTCCCACTTCAATCCCTGCAGACATCTACTTTTGTTCCATTAGCCCTGCTACAAGTCTGCTTAGCTGCAGAGGGGTTTTGAACTTGGACATTACTTGACCACCTTGCCCATGAGCAGTGGACGGGCAATGTAAAGCTTCTGCCTCCCCAGAGCCCCTGACTTATGGAGAACTCCTGGCTCCCATGCAGACACCCACCCAAGTGCACTCAGGTTCTACTTCCCACTTGGCCTTGGGACGAGGAGATGCGGAGATGGCAGGCTACTGGGAGGAAGATGGGTACTCAAGGCCACTGTGTCTGGCTGGCATCCTTTGGCCATAGTAGAGGGATGGGAGTGGGTGCGGTGGTAGAGGTGCCCAGGCAGGACTGGTCAGGAGACTGAGCCTCTGTAGAGGAGGCTGAGTCTCTTCAGGGGAGGCTGGAGGCTGAGCTGAATGTATTTTGACAGTTTCCCACTTCCTGCATCCAGCTTTGCAGTCCCATAAGGTCACCCTGATCCTTACAATAAATCACGCATCTTAGCGTAATCTCAATGGCTATTAGCACTGAAAATGTTTAGCTACTGTTTTTTTTTATATTGAGGTAGATTTTTATTAGCTTTACATAGAAAAACAAACTTGACTCTTATCAATCAATGTTGATATGCATTTCAAATTGATTCATTGAATTAAAAATATTTTTCACTTCATTGTAAAGAAAGAAAATTGAAAATTATATAAGAATAAATGAAGGAACCTCACATAGTATCACACAAGGAAGGTGGGGATTCTTTGTCTTAGAGAGATAAAAATTGAATACCCAAAACTTTTCAGGGGCGTCTTGACATATTTTGTGTTAGGAACATCAATGTGCTGGGAACACGGAGGGAAACTATACGTTTTCCATATTTAAAACTAGGACTGGAAGGCAAATGGAGAGAACATCATACCTGCCCCTGGGCAAGCCTGCCCTGGATCCTGAAATGTGGTGTTTGACAGCCGTCATTAGTGTCGCATTCTGTGACCCACAACTATGGCTACAAGTCAGAGTTTCCATATTTAGGAAGACTTACAACTTGTCTAGGTTTGCAGCAACTTATCCTTTCTTAATATCATGACAGTTCCAACTCCCAAAGCCCATATGGCGCATACTTTTAAAACACAATAAATTAAAATTAGTGGTTGCTTTTTGGAGAAACACGAAGTGACCCTTCAGATAATAATGGGTCCACTGGGGAGGTGCCTTTGGGCTATTTGGGGTGCAAACCAGGGAGCTGTGCTCTTGAAAGCGGGAGATAAAGTTGAGAGCATAATGGGTTCTCAGGTTATGCAGATGCAGGATACAGAAGGAGACACACGTTCCTCTCCTCAGCACGGAGGTGGCATGGCCGCATCTCAACAAAATTCCTGCCTCCCTGGAGCACTGGGAACTGCCAGACCTTTCCTCTCTCCACCCTCTGCCTTTTAGAGGGGGCAATGTTGGTTGTTTTGTGGACTCGAGTCATCATCTTTGGACATTTCGGTGCATTCAGGAGGCCACTCCCATGGCAAGATGGTCCCTCAAAGAGTGAGAACTCAGGCTCATTGTGTCCTCAACAAATGTTCCCTGGAAGAATGCTTTGTCTCCCAGGACTCCACAACTTGTGTCTTGAACCACTGGCTGATTAGCAACCTGGGAAATAAAATTAGTTTTGAGACAAATATTAGAGAGCAGGTTTTGATGGGCAAAGCTGACCCCACATGGAGGAGTCGGCATAGTCAGGAGAGCTCTGTGGAGCCAGCATATTCCTACAAGTCATTCCCGAGGGCAGATTCCCAAGAGTAACGCGTTGCGGGAATCAGCAGACAGTGAGGCTTCGATCGCCCTGTTTAATTGTAGCCTGGAAATATAGTTACAGGGAGATGACTGTCTACTAGTGATGTGAGATAGACACCATGAATGAAAAAGAAGAAAATAAAAGTCATCTTTTAGGAGAGTCCTGAGCAGACTAACAGAACTAGTTTCCAAAATA
This sequence comes from Carlito syrichta, assembly GCF_000164805.1. NCBI lineage: Eukaryota > Metazoa > Chordata > Mammalia > Primates > Tarsiidae > Carlito > Carlito syrichta. Next base: position 407,186 of record NW_007247232.1, on the reverse strand, counting down.
GTCACAATAGTTGAGGTGAGGAACAGAGCCCCTCCTTGTATTGGAGTATGAATCAAGCCAGCCCGTGCAAGTCCAAACCTACAACTTCCAAGCAATTGCCTTACCTACAGACATGCAAATACAACCAGGGCTGAAGAATGCATTGGCCAAGTGCCATACTTTAATTCCACGTGGGACTGTGTGTTCCATTTCATGTTGGCTTGAGAGGCATTTTTGTTTTGCTTTGCTTACTATATGAAACAAAGAGGTATAGATATGTGTACATAGGAGTGGGTGGTCTTAGATTCACTGAGGTAAAAACTTAACATGAGTTAGAAGGAGAATAACTTCCTCCAAGGCAAAAAGCTTTCCAAATAGCTTACATCAGGAGGGAGAATGTAATTACCTAATTATGCAGTGTAACGCATTTTGTTTTAAGAGAGGAAACCAAATGCACAGAAACTTTTCATATGATACAAAATATGATGAGGAAAGAGATAAATGTACCTCTCTTTCACAGAGTTGCTGATTGTAACCCACATTTCCTCTGTAGATGAAGAAGACTCCAAAGACTTGAACTTGGCCAAGTTTCAGAATTCTTGTGCTCATTGTGGTCGATTCAGGATGACCACAGGGGTTTTGTGCTCACCCACTGAGAGGTGGCATTTAATTCCTTTCCCCTTAATTCTAGGCTGGCCTTAGTGACTGCTTTGAGAAATGCAATGTGGCAGGAGTTATCAGAGCTGGGTCCTAAGGAACCGGCAGCTTCCACTTTCTGTGTTCGGAAATACTTTCTGTGGAAGCCTGGAACCACTGTGAGAGAAGCCAACATAGCCTGAGATGGTTTTAGTGGGAGGGCTATATGTAGGCTCTCTGGTTGATAGTCTTGGTCCACTAGTATAGCTTGGATTGGTGTCGCATGTTGGAATCTCATATTGGAATGTGATCCCTAATGTTGGAGGTGGAGCCTAGTGGGAGGTGATCGAGTCATAGGGGAAGATTCCTCATGAAAGACTTGGTGCTGTTCCCAAGGTCGCATGTGAGTTCTCACTCTGTTAGTTCACATGAGAGTTGATTGTTTAAAAGATCCTGGGACCTCTTCCCTTTCTTGCTTCTGCTCATGTCATGTGACATACCTGCTTCCTTTCTACCTTCCACCATGACTGTAAGCTTCCCAAGACTTCATGAAAAGCCCAACAGATGCCAGTGCCATAGAGAACCTATGAGCCAAGTAAACCTCTTGTTCTCATAAATTACCCAGAATTGAGTATTTCTTTATAGCAATGCAAAATAGATTTATTCATCTAGACTCTTATTCATTCTCACCAAGATGTGAGGTATATGAGGGAAGTTGTCTTGGCTGATGTGCTAGCTGAACATCACCAAGTCACCTCACTCAACACCATATGGAGCAGAAGAACAGTCCAGCTGAGCCCTGTCCAAATTCCTGTTGCCAACACTATATAATATAATAAATTAGTTGTTGCTTTAAGTTATTAAGTATAAAATAATTTTTTACACAGAAATAGATAACTGAAACAGTCATCAGGAGCCCACTTTCAGGATTTTAATTAGTTCTCTGGGTTTAGAATGTTTATTAAGCTCAACTTTATAAATTTAAACATGATGAGGCAGAGTTATTCTGAAAATGACAGAGTGATGTGTATAATATCCTTTAAACTTTGTAATCTTGGGAAAAATTTTTAAGTCTTTTTCAGAAAAATTTATTCATCTGCAAATGGGAGATACACGATTTCCACCTCAGGGTTCCTTGACGGATGACATGTGATGATATTTACAAAATGCTAGACATCTTAAAAAGTTCAATGCTTTGAGAAAGGAATATTACAGAAAGCATTTCCATAGAAATTTTTTCCCAATACAAATGATATTTCTACCTATGTAAGGGATAACTTAACTCATATTAGTATTAACATTTTGAGTTTTTACATTTTATATATACATATATGTATATAATTATATATATATGTCCATTTTGCAAGGACTTTTTCAAAGCTTTCAGCAGTTTCTTATTACAATTATTATTCACAATACACTCAATTAGGATCACAATAATTTATAGAATAAAATTTTAATGCCCAAATTAGTTATGTTTCAAAATATTTGACTCAATTATATTGTTCATATGAACAATATGACAGCACAATCATTTAGAAGACTCTACTACCAGGACTATAATCTTTTTTTTTTTTTTTTTTGAGTTGGAGTCTCACTTTGTCACCTAGGCTAGAGTACCGTGGCATGCTCCTGGTCACTGCAGCCTCAACTTGCTGGGCTCAGGTGATCCTTCCACCTCAGCCTTCCATGTAGCTGGAACTACAGGCGTGTGCTACCATGCCCAACCAATTTTGGATTTATTGTAGAGATGAGGTCTCACCATGTTACCCAGGCTGGTCTCGAACCCGCAAACTCAGGCAATCCTCTCGCCTCGGCCTCCCAAAGTGCTGGGATTATAGGTTTGAGCCACCGCGCCTGGCCTCAGGACTATAATCTTAAATACTTGAAGAACCATACAGAGTTGTGAAAAAAATTTGAATGTCCGAATTTCTATGATTCCAATCTTCTTAATTTATCTCCTTTATTCCTGCTGAGACCTAATTCAAGCAAAATGTAACCGAGAGAAAGTCAGTCAGTCAGAGGGAAGACCTGCCTTAGAAACCTCCAGCCCAAAAGCTTTCGCCAAATAGGAAGGAAGAAGCCAGGATGGGTAAGGTGGAAGATAGGAATGGGAACACAGGGCTATGGGGAATCCGGGTAGGAGTGGTCTGCGGTTTCGGTTCCCCAGAGACAGTAGAGGATAGGTTAACCTCTGAAACGCGGGGACGTGGGGCATGTAGGGTGGATGAGCAATGGTGAGATGAGTGGATGGGGCTGGGAGTGGGACCCTTGGTGGGAAGCACACAGGCCTGGCCAGATAGCTAGGCCACCACACTGTCTACAGGCTTTCCTCAGCCAGCTATGCCTGTCTCTCAACCTCAGCGCCCACGGTCCTGAGAGCCCATTAAACCCCACCCATAAGACAGAGTTCTGACTTCTCCACCTGATTGAAGAGAGAGCTCAACAGACACCAGGACAGGGAACAACCACTGCCCAGAGAAGCAGACCCACTCATGCTATTCTTCCTATAGACGCTACCTCCTCAGCTTTTGACACTGATTGACAGACACACAGAAAGTGCTGTAGAGAGGCGAGAGCTTGCTGCTGACTGGCTGACTGTGTTTTGTTCAAAGGCGATGTTAGGAGCAGACGTTCTGTGTCTCATCAATTTACTGCTTTCTTCCTTCTCCAGAGACCTGTGCTGAAAGGTCAAGGTCGTAGCAAATGAGTAGTTACCATGGCCCCGTCCCTTGTGATTTTTCTCCCATGTTGGAAAAATCACACTTCTGTGCAGTAAGCATTCGGTGGAAATAGGGCATGTATAATTAAGGTCCGGGGAGGGCGGAGTGAGAGGACAATGACTGACGAACTTCAGAGGAGTCTATTGTGGGTCTAGACACGATAAGGATCTGTGGCTTTGGGGGACGGGGATGGATGGAAAACCGTCCCTACATTGTGTAGGGGGCTTGGGATCCGTTTGTGCCACTGGCTTGCTGGAGGACCAGAGAGCCCGCAATTCTCTCCGTTCTTCACATTTTTCACTGGCAACGTGACATTAGGCCGGAATCACCAGATAATCTCTAAGACTTCTGCTTCTAACTCAAGAATTCTGCAAAGTCCGCACAGACTTACCAACCCACTGGTAATCAGTTTCCACAGCAAAGTCAATGTTTTATAAGATTCCATGGTTACATTTTGGAGCCTTTAAAATGTCAAAACCCATGGGACGTGGGCTGTCACTGTGCACTCTCTATTCTGATCATGCTCCCTTGAAGTTTGTGGTGACTTTTAAATAATGCGAAGAGATGTCCTTTGAGCATAAACTACACATCAGATACTGTCCTGTGAGTCTGATGTGTATTCGTTGATTTGATCTTTGGGATAAGTCTGTAATCAGGCTCGAGTGTCTTGATTTGTAAAGATGTCTAAGCAATCTGCCCAGGCTTGCACAGTGGGACACCTCAGAGTTGGAGTCCGTGGTGCTGAGCCAAGTGCGTGTTGCCCTACGATTGTGTTCTTCCTCAGTGATGTGTGGATCTGATTCTTAGACTTTTGGATCTGTTTCCTGTGATTGTGTGTTACTTGAAGTTATTCATTCACTTATCTTAGAGGTTTGGAGATCCCCGATGCCAGCAAGCTCCGCTGCTAAAAATGACTTACACAGTGACTTTTGGGGGCTCTTTTCCCCCCGCCCTCACAGACCAGCACCTGCTCCTAACATTTCTTTCCATGTCAGAGTTGCCAGAATGAGGTGACACATTTAAGTCAGTTTTGCTTTTCAAGTGCTGAATTTTTATTTCTGAATTCTGAATGCTGGTAACCATTAGGTACAAGTCCAGTTCTCTTAAAATGACTTTTCCTGAAAACAAGTACCCACAAAAAGAAAATGGGAGGGTTTTCCCCCATATCAACTTATTATGTTTGAAAAAGATATCTATGAAAAACTAAACTTTTCTTAATTAGCAGCTTAAGTGTTGATGTCTGTGCTGTGCTGATGGAAACTTCCTGCTTGAAATACAGGTGGATGCTGATTTTAGTCACCCATTCTCAGTGCAAATCAGAATAGCTTTAGGGCCTTCATGTTTCACTTTTGGGCTCAGGCTTCAGAAAATAATAGGAGCTTATTTTTTGAGCTGGACTGCTTCTCCTGTCTCGGGCTATCTGTAGGTTACAGTCCAGCTCAGCACACGCTGTGCCTGGGGCAAGCAGGAGGGATGGGGTCCGTCAGCATTAAGATGCCCACCTGTATTTTATAAAACAGTTGAGATGAAATTCACAAGTATAAAGTTAACTATTTTTGTAAGTTGGAGTCTCACTCCGTCACCCAGGCTGGAGTGCAGTGGCTCGCTCACGGCCACCTCAGCATTGACCTGTTAGGCTCTGGCGATCCTTCCTCCTCAGCTTTCCAAGTAACCGGAACTACAGGTGCATGCTACCACACTCGGATCAATTTTTAATTTTTACTGTAGAGATTAGATCTTGCCAAGTTACCCAGGCTGTTCTGGAATCCGCGGGCTCAGGCAATCCCCTCACCTCCACCTCCCTAAGTGCTGGGATGATAGACTTGAGCCACCGCACCTGGCCAAGTCAGCGACATTTTGGACATGCTGCACTCTACCTGGTTCTAAAACACTTCCGTTACTCCTGCATGCTTTGTGCTTCTGCCTACAAGATTCTTACTCCAGGAAAAGTTCAGGTGAAGCACTACCTCTGACATGTGAGAATCGCAGATAGATATTGCCAATAACCAAAGCTTCTGTTGACTGAGCTCAATGGGCAGCATGAGGGAAGGCACTGGATAGATGGTGAGGAAAGAGTCTTTTCTGTGGACCTGGTAATGGCAGTAATTCGGGGAGCCAAGTCTTTGAGTCAGGGCGGGTTGATGGGACCAGAGTCTTAGGGAGTGCATTGTGTGGGACCTGACAGGACGGTGGCTCCTCTGCCTCAGGGTCCCATTCTCTGTCCTGCCCAGCAGGCCCTTCCTCATGGTGCAAGCTCCCTGGGGCAGCCACAGCTAAGCACGACAACTAAGTGGCTTAAAACAACAGAAACATGCTGCCTCATGGCTCTGGGGGCCCGAGTCTATGGTCAAGGTGTTCACAGGCTCTGCTCCCTCTGCTGACTCCAGGGAAGAATCTGCCTTAGGCCTCCCACCTTGGCTTGTAGATACCGCTTTCTCCGGTTTCTCCACACTGTGTCCTCTTTCTGTGTGTCTGGCTCCATGTCCGAATGACCATTTCATGAGGACATGAGTCATTCAGTCTCCTCCCAACCTAAGTGACCTCACCTTAACTCTGTCATCTGCAAAGATCCCGTTTTCAAAAAAGGTACATATGCAGTCTCTGGGGTTAGGATTTCAACATCTTTTGGCAGGATAACATGAACCCCTAACACCCACTCTCTTTAGAGGGAGAGAGAGAGAAAGCAACTATCTGGAAAAGAAGGAGTACAGCTGTGAGATTTGCACCCCAAAGATAGATGAGAGTCTAGCAAAAACCACTCACCCCATTCCTCCTACCTGAAAACAGCTTCATTCCATGAAAAACATCGTAAGTCTCCTAAAGTGTGGGTCCTATGGTTTGAACCTTTGTCCCCTCCCAAACTCATGCTGGGCTTTCATTGCCACTGTGGCAGCATCAAGGGGTGGTGTCTTTAAGAGGCAAAAAGACCACCCATGAAGGTGGAGTTAGGACAGTTTGAGAGTGGGTGCACCCCCTCTTGCCCTCTCCTTGTCATTCCGCCTTCACACATGTGAGGACTCAGTGCAGAACCTCTCACCAGATGCTTTTGCCTTGACCTTGAACTTCCCAGTCTCCAGAACTGTGATAAATATTAATACATCTCTGTTCTCTATGCATGACCCAGTCTCAGGTATTTTATTATAGCAGCACAAACAGGCTCAAACAGGGACATCTGCATCTGTGGAGAGTCATATTTATTCATTCAGGAAAAAATGCCCAAGACATGCAGAGCCTTCACCCTGGCTCACACAGGAGTATCTGAAGGCTCCACCTTAGGTCAGTCCCAGTGTTGTGAGATTGATGCTTTACCTGCATGGATTGCAGTGTAGACAGCATGCTCTCCAGGGAATGTGTTACAGCCAGGGAAGGTCAGAATCCAACATGTGCCTGTAAGATCAGCTGGCCTTCCTGGAAGGCCATTTTTCACATCTCAGTCCCATTAGGAGTTTTTCTAATTATCACCATGCACATCAAAGATGGGTTTTGTTGGTTAAAAATAGTGGATTATGTCAGATGGATGATGCCAGAAGTGTCTGAGCTCCCCCGGAGGAAATTAGTCATGTTCAAGAGGGTGTAGGAGAGCTAAAATAGTTGAGATATGCCTCCACCTTGAGTACTCAGAGAATAAAAATCCCCCAGGGTCACTTGAACCTAGACTTCACAGCCCATACTTGACTTCTAAACCATCCTCTGCTCAGCTCTTGAATTGGAAGTCTTCTGTTGCCCATGGGTGTGATGGTATTAGCTAGAATTAATTAGGAAAATAGAACCAGTAGGAGATACATGTATTGATAGAGGAGGAAAGATTCAGATGAGAGCAAGAGTGAGCAAGAGCTAGAAACAGAGAGACAGAAAGAAAGAGAGAGAGAGTAAGAGAGAGAAAAGAGAGACTCATTTGAAGTAATCAGCTCACAGGTTTATGGGACTGGCAAGTCTAAAATTTGCAGACTGAATGTTTAAGGAATAGCTGACATTGCAGTCTTGTGTTAGAAATCTGCTGGAAACTGAGGCAGAATATCCCTGTTGCTCACCTCAAGGCAGAATTGCTTCTTCTTTGGAAAACCTCAGACTTTGATCTCAAGGCTTTCTGCTGATAGGGTGGGGTCCACCCACGTTAAGGAAGGTAAGCTGCTTTCCTCAAAGTCTACAGATCTAAATGCTAATCACATCTAAAAATTCCTTCACAGCAATACCTTGACTGGCATTTGACCCAAGAATTGGGCACTACGCTTGAGCTGAGTTGACACATAGAATTTGCCATCATATATTGTCTTGGTGTCATGATTAATCGCTCCCAACTCACTTGAACAGCATTGCCGTTTGAAAGATACAGACTCATCCCACATCAAGGGAGGTGGCTGGGACTCCGTCCAGCCTACAGAGCAAGTTGCAGGAACTCTTAAACCCACTTGTTAATAAGGTGCACTTAATGGGTTTCACAGATGCAGCCTAATTGAATCTAATACTTGCTTTCAATGTAATTACATTATGAGGTTAGGGGAACAAGGCAGTTCACTCTCACCCACTTAGAGTTTTCTCCAGCTGTAGTTGGTTATCAGAAATGACCTATGTGTGGTGCATGACTGAATCGGCACGGGTCTGCTTGCTGTGCTCAGAACCTCATGAGACATGGCTGCCGTGGTTTCTCCACTGGAGTAGTCCACGATCACCTGAGCCTCAATGGACCTGAACTGACATCATCTGATGAACTGTGCGGCCGGATGGGCAGTGGTGAAGAGAGCAGGGATGCTTGCTGTTGGATGTGGTATTGGGAGAATGCTTTTCTGCTGGAAGCCGAAGTTTCTAGGAGTTCACGCTCTTTCATAAAGCTTCTTTGCCTACACCGGTGTTTCTTATAGTGAGATCCATACCATCTCTGATTCAGAATAACCCGGCAGGAGATCTCTGAGTTCTAACTCCTCTGGACCCAACGAGGTGGAAAGGGCAGCCGGCCCTCGAATGTCTCTGAGGACCTAGACTCATGGTGCCCATACCCTTGGCAACCCCTCCCCATGGCATGGTGTCGGGAGCATGCACAGAGTGGTGGCATGTCAGTCCCAGCCCAGGGCATGAAGCACACTGAGGCCTCTGCCTTGGGAGAATCATTTGCTCTGGGGAAGCCAGCGCCCTGTCCAGACGACGCTCAAGCAGCACTGAGGACAGGCCACATGGCGAGGCACAGAGGCTCCCGCTGAGGCCATGGGAAGGAGCCACTTTGGAAGCAGATCCTGAGGACTGGGCAAACCACAATGTGGCTGCAGCCCCATGAACAGCCTGACTCCAACTTTTTGAGATGCCCAGACCACAGCCAAGCAGCTAAACTTCTCGGATCCTGGACCCTCAGCAACTGCACGAGACAATACGTTTGTTGTTTCAGGCTGTCTGGTGTTGGGGTAATTTGTTACACAGACATGGGGGTGGAAGCTTGTTTCTATTGGCAGGCGAGTCGTCTGCCTGCTACAAGGTGAGGCCCCTGGAGATATAAATATTCTGGCCTCCAGACAGACATGAAAGGCCATCAAGCACTGGGGTCAGGTCACCACCACGGTCACTTGCAGCACTGAAAGAGCTCCTTCCCCATCCCAAGCGTCCAACGTGCCTCTCTGAACCTGCTTACCACATGTTGCCCAGGTGAGTTTTCTGCAGGTTGATTAGGACCGATTGCGCCTTCCTCCAAGGCCTCCGCGACTCTCATCTCTTGGATGCGCAATTCCCAGCCCCAGCTTCCCCTCCCCAGCTCATGGCTACACTCCCGCTGGCCCTCTGCCCTGGCTGTCCTGACCTCTGACTCTTCTGTGACCTGGCCAGGGAAGTCCTTGGCTTGGGGCCGCTGTTCTTGCTGCTCCACGTCCTGAAATTGCCATTCCTGGCTCACTCTGTTTCCTGCAGTGCACACCCACCAGGTGCCTACTCTTGTCTATCTACGATCTGTGCTACTGCAAGGCCAGTACCACAAGGCAAGGCCCTTGCCTACCTGGCTCATTACCATCGCCCGACGCCCAGCTGTGTAGCGGAACCCCTCGAGCCTCGATCACATACGTAGATGGGAAAATGCCCAAATGGCAGATCCTCTCAAAGCCAGGCTCAAGTATTTATTGCTTCTCATCGACTTTCTGTCCGTGAACATCCTAGTTTGTCTTATTTTCACAGGTTCACAATTAAAACGGAACAACGACAACATGTTATTATAATTTAACTAAAATGCTTACGATGAACACTTGTTCTGGGCCTCCTGTGTGCTCATGACTCCCAGCACCTGTGGCGTCTCCTGGGACTGGTTGACAGAATTCTTCCTCCCCCTGATAACACAGGAAGACATCTCATTTCTCCAGCAAGGGGGTCAGCAAATGTCGGCCCACAGCCAAACCCGGCCACCACCTGCTTTTGCAGTTCACTGGACACCACCATTCATTGCATACCGTTGGGGGCTTCTTTTGGGCCACAAAGGCAGGGTGGAATCGTCATGACAGAGACGGGGAGGGCTACAAAAATGAAACAGTGACTATCTGACCCTTTAGCAACAGCTGGTCAACCCCTGGTCTAGCCTAGGGGAGACATTGGGCAACATTCAAGCCCACAAGGGAATAACATAGCGTGAGAAATACTGTGATGAGGAGTGTCAGCACAAACAGGCTAAAAGTTAGCCATTCACTGAATCTCACTGAAGTAGACCACTCAGAAGCACACAGCATAAAGAAACAGTCACACGCAGCATTCATCATTCGGTGGCACATATGATAAGGAACCCAGAGATGAAAGTTCCAGCACTCTTCAGGTAACGCGGTTAATAGGCAGTAACTCTATGCCCCAAATCTAAAATTAGAAAAACTAGCAACACTCCAGAATATCTCAAATAAATGATCATGATGCATTTTGGGGGGACATATATACCATGATTAATGGATCTTTAAAAAATATATATCATTTTTCTACTGTCATATAACTTTAATTTGCCTTTAAAATGAATGAAAATTCAGGGATGTTTCCAGTTCATGGTGATGTCTATTTGATAGTGAAACTAAATGCATATTTTTAGTATTCTGTGGAAGAAGTTGGATGCGCATGCTTCTTAAGAACAAGAGTCACCAGCTCATAGTGGCTTCCTAAATTCTCACTAACACATAGCCACTGTCCTAATAGGGTGTCTGTTTCAGAGTTGAACCTTTCCAAAGCTCTGGACCCATCCATTGCCCAAAAGGAGGCTTTCCCGATGTTACCCAGGATGGTGTAAGTGGGGTATAATCATTTATACAGAGCTGAAACTGAATTTACACGAGGAACAAGAATAAGTGGATATCAAAGGCAAGACCATTAAAAACCATTAAAAGCAAAATTATGACCCTGCTGTTCCCAGCGCGCTTCGGGAGGAGTTCCCGTGGGAGGCCGGCGGGCTCTGCCAAACCCTCCAGCAAAGCCGCGTCTCGGCTGTCTGACGTGTGTGAAAGCTTGCCTGCTCGAACTCAGGGAAAGATGGGCTCGTTCTCTGATTTTGGGGGATGATTCATCTAGAAAAAGTGTAGGTGTGACTGGTGTTGTGTCTTCTCGTTTCTTCTCAATTTCTCTTTTATATTTTGGCCAAATGATACGTTCAAATTTGGAGCTCCTGTGTAGTATCTGATGATGAACATTGTTTTCTGAGAGAAGTCAGATGTGTGAAAAGATCATGAGAACGTTTTTCTTAAAGTGGATGTTCACATTACTGCTATTCTTCAGTTGGTATAAGCACAACCCAGACTTTGCTCAACAGAGGGCATGGGTGCAGCAAGTGCTAACTGAGCATCTGCTATGTGCCAAGATCGAGACACAGCAGTGACCAAGGAGATGATGCATCTGCCCTCCCTGGAACCAAATTCTAGGGAGGGAAAAGGGTGATGATGGCACAGGTGTAAGTCACACATGCAGCATGCAGTGGGATGAGGATGCTGAGGAAAGGAAACAAAGCAGAGATGGGATATGAGTGCCCCGAGCGGGGTGGCCAGAGGACCTGGCTGAGAAGATGACTTTCGGATGACCTGAGAAGACAGGGGCTGAGCTGTGCGCTGACCTGGAGAAGGATTGTCCCTAGGGCACAGTAGCTTCACAGGGTGGAGGCCAGTGGTGTCTCACCTCCTCAGGGCAAGTCGGGAGGCCAGGACCCCTTAGCAAGGGCTCTGGAGGAAGAGAGATCCGAAACCCCACACGCAGCCTTCCTCCTCACCCTCGTCTGTGCTACACAGGAAGTGATTCAGGAGGAATCATGACCCCACACCTGTCTCGCTCTGAAATCACACTGTCTCATTCTTCATCCATGAGGGGTCTTCATTCATTCCATCCTGAGGCGCTACTAGTCTATGTAAATACTCACTTTCATTCGAAAGAATGTGAGATCAGTGTGTCCGCAGTCAATGGGGAGTGACCACCATTACCTAAAGAGAAAGCACACCAGACACTCCCAGGACATGAGAGTGTGCGATCAGGCGCCAGGCAGATGGGTCGGAGGACTGAGGTCTCTGCAAAGTCACTTAGTGCAGTGACATGAGTGGCAATACACATTAGTGGTCTCAAGAAGGGTTTGTTGGCCAGGCCATGCAGCAAGTATGGCTTGTGTGTATTGAGGGTGCACTGTGTGTGGGACGTGGGGCTATCGTGGGTTTTGCTGAGCTCAAATGTAAAGGTGAGACCTCCCAGTCCAGGGACCTGAGAAACTCCCTCCAGATGCATTGACAGTGGAACAAGCAAGAAAGGTGCTCACAACCAGAGGCACAACCTGTGTAAGTTTCGATCTGTAGCAGCTAGAAGAGGACCTGGCACAGACATAGTATGTGTTTGTTGGAGGGTTGAAGGGATACTTTTATGAATGAATAAGCCTAGGTTTGGTGGTCTTAGTGAAAGCTAAAGTAGAGTTAAATCCTTTACTCCCATGAGCGCCACATTTGTCCAATGGAATATAAAAATCCATTTCTCTGACCCCTCTTACACTGTTTTCATGACAACCCCCCCAGTATTCCCTTGAGTCAATAGTCCATCTGGAAGGTTCCTTTGTAGGTCAGACTATCTCTCTGTTTAAGGATACTGTTGTCCTATGAAAGCATACAGTAGAGAAATGGATTGATCATGGAAGATGCTTATGTGTGGATTATTGAAAACATGAACCTTACCCTCTTTTTTGGTTGTTGTTGAGTTGGACTCTCACTCCATCTCCCAAGCTGGAGTGCAGTAGCACACTTACCGCCTCCCCAGCTGGGTTCTGGCGATCCTTCTGCTTCAGCTTCAGATAGCTGGAACTACAGGTGTGCGCTACTACTACACCAGCTAACTTTTTTATTTTGAGTTATTGTAGAGACGAGGTCTCACCATGGTGCCCAGGCTGGTCTTGAAGCCACTGGCTCAGGCAGGCAATCCTCTCACCTCCACCCCACAAAGTGCTGGGATTTCAGGCTTGAGCCACCACTCCTGGCCACCCCCTTTTAATAAAGAGATTTAATAAAAATGATTGTTGCTGGACAATTAATTTAAAGACTCACCAGTGTTTAAGGACATAGATGGCTGGGACTTAGGGCAGGGTGGATTCACAGTTGCACGAATCTCTTTACCTGTGCCTATTTGTGTCTGGGCATTCCACTTAACGGATGGAGGATTTCTTATTAGTAAAATATGTTAGGTGAATTTTGAATTCCTTAAAACTACATGTTTTATGCATTATGAAGAAGATCTACGGGGCCTCATATTAGCTATGGAGGGGAAATTATCAATCACTCACTGGGAACCATGGTGCAAAAGATAAGGAAACACACTGACGTGAGTTCACATAGTGCCAGAAGAGTGCAGCTCTTCCTTACTATTTTCTCCATTGAAAAATCTCCTTCTTTGCTCAGAGATAATCCTTACCTTTTTACTGAAGGAAGGTGTAGATTTCTGTGTTTTAAAAATAATTGATATTTGAGTGGCTATCAATCATGCTAGTTGAGTATTTTATTGCTACTTTACTCTCAATTTTTTTAGGCTCTTTCTATTCAGGGACCTATCTCTGCAGTGACTTAGTCTTCACAACTTTCATAAGAAAAGGGATTGCATTTCATCCTAAGATACAGTGTGGAAATTTTGCATATAAGCTCCGCACGTATTGCACTCAGGGGAAGGTATCTGAGCAAAAATCTAAACCCAACATCAAAATTGCTGGCTAAATATTACTTTTCACACAGAATGCATTCTGGTTTAGGTGAATGAGTCTGTCTAGCAATTGCATGTTGACAAACGGCCAACACTACTTGAGATGTAGAATGCTCTACATGAAAACTCCAAGGGTATCATTGAAATGCAGGCAGATAAACAGGGGCAAAAAACAATACCACTGGGACAGCAGATACTCCCAGGTCAATGCCTAAAAGCAGAATGTTTCATGCAAGTCACACATGTCAGCATCTGGGATTAGCACAGTTCACATCAAGAACTGGAATGATTCCTAGATGAGTGTGTGTGTGTATTTCTGCACAATTCATTGAAAACATCTGCACAATCGCCGCACAACTTCATTAAAAACATCTTACATAAGTAACACTAAATGTTTTCTCATTGTAAAATATTTGCAGAGCAATGAAGATGAAAAGTTCAAAATTACTGATCTATGTTGCCAAATTAAGAATTTACAAAAAGAAGTGTAAATTAAATTTAGCTTAAGCAAAATAAAGAAACAAGAAAGCAGAAAACAATGAAGTAATAAAATAAAAAAATTAAAAAGTCAAAAGTTATTTATTTCAAAGTATTAATAAAGTGCCTAATCTCCTAGTAAGATTAATGAAGGAAAATACAGATTAACATGCCACAGAGATATTTAATTAAGGATGTAATATTGCCTTTTAATATTTCTAGAATATGTCATTTCACTCTTTCATGGTAATCTGTGTCGTGAAATAGAACAATTCCTGAAAAAACACAATTTACCAAAACTGACTCATTAGAAAAGAGAAAATATAAATAGTCCTATGGCTATGAGATAAATGAAATTTCTTAAAAACAGAAACAAAAATCCTTCCCACAAGGAACACTTCAAAGTCACATTTTGCTATTGGTAAATCCTACCAAAGAGCGGAAGAAGAAACATTATCAATCTTATACAACCACTTACAGGAAATAGGTAAGAGAACAGTACTTCCCAACTCATTTTGTGATGCTAACAGCACTGAGAAAGATTTTACAAGCTCTTTTATTTCACAAAAGTAAAGCACACTCTTTCTCATGATACTAGACACACCAATACTTTATAAAGGATTAGTAAATCAAATCCCATGATAAATGTGACACTTTGGTATGTTTCATTCCAGAAAAGCAAAGTTTATTAACAGTTGAAAATCACTCAGTATAACTCACTCATTCATGAGGAACGGTCTACGTACTGCACTAACTCCTAGCCACCGTTGGAGTCGTAGGCATATATGGACAGTGTATACATCCAGCTTATTAGAAAGGAAGTTAGCCGGGCTTGGTGGCTCAGCCTGTAATCCTGCGCCTTTGGGAGGCTGAGGTGAGTGGATTGCCTGAGCCCGCGGGTTGGAGACCTGCCTGGGCAGTGAGACCTCACCTCTACAATAAATCAAAAAATCAGCCGGGCGTGGTAGCGCATGCCTGTAATGCCGGCTACTCGGAAGGCTGAGGCGGAAGGATCGCCAGAGCCCAGCAGGCGAGGCTGCGGTGGCTGGGAGCGGCTGCTGCACTCCAGTCTGGGCGACCGAGTGAGACTTCAACTCAAAAAAAAAAAAAAAAAAAGAAAGGAAGTTGATGGCTTCATGGAAATAATTTATAGAAAAACCTTTTGGGTACAGTTAGATGATCAAGAAAATATAGATTAGGTATGGTGGCTCATCTCTGTAATCCCAACATTTAGGGAGGCCAAGGCAGGAGGATCACTTGAGCACAGGAGTTTAACAGCCTGGGCAACACAGCAAGACCCCATCTCTACATAAAATAAAACAATCAAAATCATAAAGTGCATATTTGGCACAGTAGATTCTAACACAACTGGAAGAATAAGTTTTATAAATTTTGGTTTTATTGAGCCTAGAATGAAGTTTCTTTTGAATATGGCTTTGCATATACGATTTTTTTCCCTCTTCTGTCTGCCTGTGTGGGTTCTGAGCTGGTCTTTTTGGTGTGTGCTGCAATGCTTCCAGCTCTTCTGGCTTATCCAATCCAGAGAGGAATGTGACGACCTGAAAACGTTAGAAATGCCTGGCCCTGACTTGTTTGTCTACCAGTGATTTAGGACTAGACAATTTTACTGATGGAACTGCTAAGGTTATGCCAGTTGCAAACAGCAAATACCTTCTGGAATTGGATATCATGTATCTTTTTTGTTGTCGTTGCCTGATAGCTTCCAAAATATCTAATACGCTAGAAATATGCCTTTAATATATTTATATGAGTATTTTCCCAATAATAATTACTTTTTTTTGAGTTGGAGTCTCACTCTGTCGCCCAGACTGGAGTGCAGTGGCCGCTCCCGGCCACTGCAGCCTCGACCTGCTGGGCAGCGGCAATCCTTCCACCTCAGCCTTCCAAGTGGCCAGAACTACAGGCACGGGCTACCATACCCAGCTGATTTTTTAATTTTATTGTAGAGATGAGGTCTCGCCAAGTTTCCCAGGTGGGTCCCTAACCCGCAAGCTCAGGCAATCCACTCACCTCAGCCTCCCAAAGCGCAGGATTACAGACTGAGCCACCGAGCCTGGCTAATAATTACTTTTAAGAATTATTTACAGCCAGGCTCGGTGGCTCAGCCTGTAATCCCGCGCCTTTGGGAGGCTGAGGTGAGTGGATTGCCTGAGCCAGCAGGTTCATGACCCTCCTGGGCAGGCGAGATCTCATCTCTACAATAAATTTAAAAAAAAATCAGCCGGGCATGGTCGCGCGAGCCTGTAATTCCGGCTAGGTGGAAGGATTGCTGGAGCCCAGCAGGTCGAGGCTGTGGTGGCTGGGAGTGGCCACTGCACTCCAGTTTAGGCGACAGAGTGAGAATCCAACTCAAAAAAAAAAGAATTATTTACTTTATTAATTCCTAAAGTAGCTCCTTAATGTAGAGGGGTATATGTATGCATCTATGTATGTATGCATACAGATGTATAAAGATAGATGTAGACCTAAATATGTTATAAATATACAAATATATTTTACCTTTCTTATAGAGAAATAAACGATTGCATAGTAAGCCTAAAAAATGCATCTACTTTTACATAGAGGTGCTGAAACTAGAACATAGATAAATTAGCTTCCTCGCTGCAAAAAAGGGGTGAGTATTCACAGAGCTTCCAAGTTTATTAGGTCAAGGAAGACCCTGTTTATTAGGGTAAATGAGAGTTAATGTCTTTTTAATTTTTAATTTTTTAATTTTAAAGATGTGGGGTACAATTCAGGTACAAATGTTCATTATGCAGGTACCCTTGTTGATGAGGTGTGCCCCCCCAGAAGATTCCCACTACTGCCAACCCTGCCTCCCCTCCATCCCCCTGGCAGTTTCCCGCTACTGCTGATCCTTTTCTTATAGCAGTAAAATAATTGTTCAAGGTCTGCTTATGAGTGAGAACACCTGATACTCAGTTCTCTGTTTCTGTGATGGATCACTCCGTGTTATAGACTCTACATACATCCAGCTTGCTGCGAGAGAGTTGATGTTGTTCATGTCCCTCTCTTAGGGCTGGGGACTTTGGACTATCCCTGCTGGGACAGGACAGAAGGCACAGAGATGTGGAGAGCTGAAAGATGGAAGGCAGAAGCCCAGACCAGGTGGCAAGGTCAGGGCTGGGCTGACTCACGTTGGATGGGTCCATATCAGGCCGGGAAGACTTGCCAGGTCCCTTACTGGGAAGGGGAATAGAGGTCAGTGAGGCAGGGTCCAGGCATCTCATTTGAAGGCTGTGCTCAGCATGTCCATAACTCACTTTCAGAGATATTCACTCATGACCTAGAGATGAACCCAACCCACAGGCATGACCCTTGAAGGCACTGGAGGGAAGGACTGAGCAGTTGGTCCATGGGGCCAGTGACTAGTCAGTAGGATAATCCAAATGACCAGCAAAGTACGAGAGAATGTGCAAGCGTGTGTGTTTTAAAATGAATTACTCAAGTACCAATAATGACCATAGGCATGGAAAGGAAGCTGATCGGGGATATTTAAGCATTTCCATCAATAACTTGAAAACACAGTAGGCATTTACGTAGAAAAAACCATCAGTTTGATATTAGGTTCCCCAAAATCCTTGTTCAATGCATAGGCAGGAAATAGTCTCTTTAAATAGCTGAAGAAACTCTTTCCCCAGAGATGGTAATGTAAACCCAGATGTCCAACATCTCTCTCTCAAAAGCTATGCGAGATAATCAAAGGAAGTTAAAAATAGACTCAATGCTGGAATCCAGGAAAGGGTATCATCAGAATGCCAGAAAGGATAATGAATTTCCTTTATATAAAGTGCAGATGGGATGAGATTAAAAGAAGTCCCGAGCGCCCGCAAGTCCCCTTGTGGAAGACACTCCCGCCTCCTGGCAGGACTCCCAATACTCTCTGAATGAATGCGTTAGAACTGGAACAAATGGGGACCCATGCCATTTAGACTCCCACATCCTTTCTTTGGGATGGACCAACAGCACTCAGAGGCCGCTGTGTCAGAAGTTGCTAGGGCAAAAGTTGACAGCAAGCAGAAATCTCAGGGAGACTGGCTTTCCCCGACTGCAAAATCCCCCTGAGAGGTCGAGGCCTTGTCAACCCGGATGTCTCCTTCCTGACCCCATGGGACTGTTCTCAAACACAAGAGACAGCAGAGCTGTATGGGGAAGTAGAGAGGGGCCCATAAGAACCCAGAGCAGAGAGGTCATCACACAGGAACTAACCGAAGAACATTGGACCCAGGACAGTTTCAGACAATACCCATGGAAAAGGCCTAGCAAGACAACTAGGGTAGGAGCTAACCAAGTTTCAGATTCTGTCCAGTTTCCCTGGGCCCTGGCTCCACTGAGCAGGGAGTCTGAGCTTATTGCACTCAGCTCTCCATCTTAGTCATGAAGACATGTCTGGCAGCTCCAGGGAGCCTGTGTCAAGAACCAGCCATGACCATGCATATCAAGACATGCTGCTACCCAAGCAGGAAAACTCAGGAACCACCATGTGGGGCTTACAACGACATCCTACCTTGTAGAAAAAAAAATATGAGCATAGCCCTAAGACAGCAAATATATTTTGAAAAAAAAAGTTACCAAAGGCAGTATAAGTCACATGCACTCAGAATGTTGTTTGTGCTGTCTTTGAATGTGGGGAAAATACAGACTGAAGCAAAAGCTCAGTGATGTGAGTTGGAGGTGGAGAGAAGTCTGAAAACACAGTAGGTATTTACGTAGAAAGAATCATCAGTTTGATATTAGATTCCCCAAATTCCTTGTTAGATTAGAGTGAGAGAAGGGACAGTCGTGAGGACTTCAAAGGCACAAGGAGCAGGACAGGTCGAACCCATGGTCAATGCTGAGCTGTGTTAGCAGCGAGAAACTCAAAAAGCAGTTGAAAAGGACAGACAGGAATGTCATGGGAGAGAAGAGGAAAGAAATGGAGCGTCCGCAAAAATTTGGTTCCTGAAAGAGAAGCCTTGTGGAGGTGGGCCAAGCCCTTCCTCAGCCGCGGCAGTGGGATTTTCTTGTGACATTTCCAATTCCATTTGTTTTTTCTTGAATAGCCGAGTTTCCTCCTGGGAGCATTTCCCTACAGCTTGAGTAACTCTGTTTGGCATTTCTAGTAGTGCACATCTGCAGACAATGTTTATGCCTAGTTTTGTTATTTCTGAAAATCTCTCTATTTTGCCTCCTTCCTGAACTCTTTTCATGTCATGTAGAATTCTGAACCAACATGTAATTTCACACTTTCAGGTATTTACCAGCTTTATTCCAGCGTCTTCTGGCCACCATTGTTTAGGACTAGAAGTCAGCAAACATGGGTCATGGGTCCTCCCTGTGCAGTGTGGTAATCTCCACAGGCTGCCTGGAGATTTTCCATTTACCTCTGGCTTGGAAAAGTTTGTCCATCACGTGCTTTCCTTTGTACAAAGGGACACCCCCAAAAACAGAAGTATCTTTTGGAGGGTGGGCCTTCTGTAGTGCAGGCTTCCCCTGCTAGGGAAGTGTTCTAGGAGTCCATCAGCATCTGAGGACCAGCTAGTGTTGTTGAGAGAGGCTGCATTTGGCTCAGTGAATTTTCTGGAGATTCTTCCAATGCATTTGCCCATTTTTTGATGGGTGATTTTATGAGCACCCTGCCCCACCATGCTGAGTGTTCAGCAGTTTTTGACCCCAAATGGCATAACCACCATGTCCCACCCTCTCTGTTCACTGAACCTTGCCTTGAGTGACTTTTTTTTGTTTCCTCAGATAAAAAAAAAAAGGCCTCAAAGGGGAACGTCTTGCTGATGTGTAATAGGTGAAACAAAAAACAGCAGAAGCATTAAAAGTCATAAAATGAACAAGTTCAAAAACTGTTTGGAGTAGCGGAAAAAAGCATCTTGATAGGTATATTGCATCAAGCAGAGACTACTCTCAAGGTGACTGAAGTTTAAACATGTACGAGTAAATACACAATTTTTAATATATATCTTCTGATTTTTTTGAGTCTCTCCCCTCATAATTTGACATTGACGTACATTTGTGTTCTAGCTACCTTTTATAATAACCTTTATACCAAAGTTTTAATGCAATAGCTATTATCTTTCCTTTTGATTCTGTTTATTCCTTGAGAAGAAATAGTTACGGTAATTATAAACTTCTTCACCCTTCTTTCCCCTTGATATTTCTAGCCACTGATATTTCTAGTCACTGTCCCATTACTAGCTTTAAGACAATGGTAAGCTTATTCTATTTTTCTATATGATCTGTTCCTCATTTTTCAGTTTTGCTTTTTTTTTTTAATTTTTGAGTCAGAGTTTCACTCCGCCACCCAGTGGCATGCTCACGGCCACCCCAGGGCAAACCTGCTGAGCCTCAGTGATCCTTCCACCTCAGCCTTCCAAGTAATTGGAACTACAGGCATATGCTACCATGCCCAGCTAATTTTTGATTTATTGTAGAGATGAGGTCTCCCCAAGTTGCCTGGGCTGGTCTAGCACCCATGGACTCAGGAAATTCTCTTGCCTCGGCCTCCCAAAATGCAGTTTTAATGGTTGCAATTTATCTATGTTTTCAGATATAGCCATTACATACTGCAGTCTAGATTTTATAATTATTATTTTTCTGTGCTCTACAGTTAGATAAACTTTTAATACTCATGAATGACTCTTATGTAGAATGCCTCTAGTAATTTTGGCTGTCTGAAATCAATTTTCTAAGAGTTTTTAGGCATTGAACAAGAGAACAATACATCCTAAATTTTTGCACATTATTAACAATCTTTTAAATGTCTTTTATATTTAAGCATCAACTTTGCTGGATATCAAGTCTATGACTTGCTTTTTTTCTTTGAATAGTCAAAATATATTAATTTTTAATTTAAAATATTGTATTCTGGCATAAACCATTGCTGTCATAAGTTTTCTTATTTTTGTTTATAGGAGGCTTAATTTTTCACTTAGATTTCCTAAGAGTTTTTATTGCTTTTATTTCGTGAAAGTCCAGCAGTTTTACATTAAAATGTTTCAGTGTTGGTCATCATGACTTGCTTTAATTTTCCTTATGTACTAAATGCATATTTTTTTTTTTTTTTTGAGAAAGCAGGATTTATTGAGAGGAGAGAAAATTTTCCAGAGCAAGAGGAGACAGGAGGGAGTTGCCCAGTGCAACTTTTAAATATGTAATTTAAAAACTTTTATTTTTATTTTTAAGTTGGTGTCAAACTCTGTCACCTAGACTGCAGGGCAGTGGCATGATTGCGGTTCACCACAGCCTTGACCTCCTGAGCTCAAGTGATCTTTCCAACTCAGTTTCCTGAGTAACTGAGATCACAGGCATGAGCCACCAAACTTGGCTAATTTTTAAAAATTTTTTAGAGATGAGGTTTTGCTACATTGCCTAGGCTGGTCTCCAACTCCTGGGCTCAAGCAACCCTATTGCCTCAACCTCCCAAAGTGCTGGGATTACAGGTGAGAGCCACTGTGCCTGGACTAAGACTTTTACTTTTTAATTTCAGGAAAGTTATAAGAAATTACAATATTTAGATTTTGTTCTGTCCCCTCACTTTGTTTTCAGCTTCATGGGTTCCTTTTGTAATAATGTTAGATCTTCCTTTGTTAGTGTCATTTTCTCTAAAATCCTTTTAAGCATTTCCTTTATTGTTGTTTTAGTTATCATATTCTTTGTTTCTCAATTTCTTTATGTTAAGCTGCTCCATGTTATGTTTATTTACCCTTGTATTTCTAGTGTATTCTTCTTTTTAGAAATTATTTATTCCTTATTTGTTTACTCTCAAGTTCTTGGTCCTTACTTCTAAGATTTTATGATCCTGGGGGTTTTCTTGTGTGTGTCATTCATACATTTTATCATTCTATTAATTTTTTAGCTTGTCTTAAAATACACAAAATTAATATCTCTGAAATGTAAAACTACCAAAGAAATATGAGGAAATAGCCAATTAGAAAAATGTTTTTGCCACATATATAACTTAGTTGTGAAACATAACCTAAATACATAATGAAGTTTAAAAAATTATTTAGAAAAATTTTAACAAACAGATGAGGATAACAGAATATTTATATGGACAACAATAATAAAAATATTTGGCCAACTTTTTTTACAAATTGACAGGTGCATAAACAGAAGTTAAAATGACAGCAATACTGATCAATCAAACAGGAGCAATCTTACAAGACATATGTACTAATTTCTACTTTTTTTTTCAGAGTGCTAATGAAAATAGAAATTGATGAATTCTCCAAAAAATTTTTTGAAGAGTAGTGTCAAGAATTATTTACAGAACCACACATAAGGACCTAGCAAAAATCTACTTCTGGGAATTTAATATTTTAAAAAATCAGAGATAGAAACAAATATTTTCACTTTTGTTTCAAAGGATACTAAAAAGTTAAGAGTAAAGAAAGCCTTAACTTTATATTTGTTATAAATAATTAAACCCCACTATAGAATATGTATTGAAAACTTTTGGGACACCAAGAATATAGACTATTATAGAGACATCAAAATAATGTTTTAGATGTTTAATGTCATGAAGCACTGCTACCTTATTCATTAAAAGACTTTATTTAAATTCATTTAGATATTTGGTTTTTATTTAAAAGTATTTTAAAAAACTGTACATATATCAGAAATCTCTAATGAAAATATTCATAGAAATAAGACATGCATATATTTCATAGTTATGTAGTCTAAAATATGAGACTGCAGGTTTATTTTTTTCTTTTCATACTTTTTATATTTTTCTACATTACGTATATGAACAGATTTTGCTTGAATAATCTATCTAATAGTGTGAAAAATATAACTTAAAGAAAAAGATTATTGATGCTATTAGTTTTTTCTTTCTGGGTTTCTTTTCTGCCTACTGTCTCTGTGGAAAGAATATGTACATAACCTAAATTTTAGAGTAAAAGTTCATTTGTGAACCAGAATATCTTTTTCCATTCGTTCATTTGTGAGTGTGACAACTTACTGATATAGAAATACGATATAGCCATACTACATTCTAGAGTAATTGGCCACTTTGTTAACAATGTTTATGTCTACTTAATTAAAGATAGTTTGTGTACCATAATTAAGAGTGATGTTATTTTCACCACTTTCTCCTTTTCACTAAGGCTTACCACGTGACAACTGAATATAAAACAATCAAGGGTTTTTTTTTGAAGGTGAAAAAAAAAAACTTTGGCTTCCAGTCGATGTATTTACTTATATAATCTCTAAATTCTGAGATACTAAATTGCCCAAATTTGCAAACAAATGACGCTTTCGGGCCTACGTGAAAAGCCACTTGCAGACCTCTCTTCTGCTTTACTCCCTGGGCCCTGGTTATTGGATCACACAGGGCAGAGCATGTGGCTCTGCACGTGCCCGGGTGTCTGTGCACTGGCCTCAGAGGAGTGTGCTGCCCTCGGCGTTGGGGCTCCCAGGGAGTGGAGGGCTCTCCAGTTGACGCCCCTCCTGGCTCAGCTCCCCACCCCACTCGGAGGGCTCCCTGACAGCGCTGCCTTCTCTGTCAGCTGCCCAAGGGCCTCCATCTCAGGTCTGCCTCTAGGGGACTCCAGGGACACCTCCCTCTCTTTTGGGCTCTGCTTTAAAGAGGAGGTACGTGCCCTCTGGCCTTCCCAATCAGAATATGCTCCATCAAACCCCCTGTGGCTGAGGGGGCAGGAGGCTTTGCTGTTTCTGGAGTGTTCTAGGGAGTGGCGTCTGGGCTCCTCACGCCTGCTCGCTGTGCGTGCTGCTGGCCCTGCCTCCCCGGGCTTCCCTGGGTCTCCCACGCCCTCCCGGCCTCTGCCCATATGTGGAGGACCCACACTCTCCAGGCGGTGGGGTTGAGAGTGAGGAAGGGCGGCCTCTCCCTGCCTGCTTGTGGGCTATTTGGGGGAAAATTCCGCTTCTCTGAAAAAGGAGACACCGCCCCAGGCAGTGAATTATGCCAGCTCTGTACACGCAGGCAGAAATGCTGATCGCAGAATGGGATGGCACCAGGTACACCAGGTGCCTCCCGCACCTCCACTCCCAGATGCGACTCCATGGACAGCAGGACTTCAGATGCTCCGTAACCCCAGTACACAGGTCTTTGCCCTCATGGATGGGAAGGACTGTTTATCTTCTTAAGCAGATGCTACACACACTCCCATTATCCCCCTGCACACACTGCCCATATTGCACAAGCATGCCACACACCCCACATAGACTCACATACATACCACACACATAGACAATGCAGCACATGTGTACTCACATGTGCACGCACACACCACACACACTGCATGCACACACCACATGTTCCATAAATATACCCACTTTCAAACTTACACACACCACATGTATATATCCGTTACACATATCACGCATACATACCATACACTACACACATATACACACATCACATGCAATACCTATGTGCCTACACACATACATGCCACACACAGCATGTATTAAGCATACATGCCAAACACACCCCACAGATACACACACCACACAGACACAAACATGCACACACCACACATACCACACACTCACACACTCATATGCAACACATATGTAGTCAGACTTATATGCACCACACATATAAACTCACAACGCACATATTGCATATACATACCACACACACCACATACAAACAACGACTGAGTCAAAAGGTTTGCACCTGTACAGGCATTAATCACTTCCAAAATTCGCTGTCATTAGAAATCTCTTACATGATATCCGTCTTTGGCAAGGCTGCTTGTTTGGTTTAATTAAGGTGTTAAGTGAATTAGAAATGACATCACTGTGGCGAAATGGACGCGTGGGCAAGAGTGGGTCAGTGCGTCCTCGCAGGAGCTCTGCAGAGGCTGGGGGCACAGGCATGTTAATTTGTTACAGCTTTATGTGTTTCTGCAATTAGAGAAGCCTCTCGTGCTCAGCTTCACACCCCAATGGGGCCCTTCCCTCCTATGGTGAAGTGGGCCCCTCCCTACAAACAGCGGCACCAACCAAGATCACGATGTCGATAGAAATACAGCTCGATTTAGTTATTTTTCCCCCAGCATACTTGGACTCTTATGGTCTGAGGCTCAATTGTAACTGCATTATTTATATCTGGTCCTCATAGAGCTTATGTCTGTCTCAGAAGAGGAAAGGGCATATTCTGATAGCAGTTTACCCTGAACCACAAGCAGGATCACCCGGGAGAGGGTGGCCTGCCCCTCCCTTCAGAGGTCAATGGGGTTACTGCTCACCTGCAGGTGGGCACGGTGTTCTCGTGGTCTGCCGTCTTACTGTGCAGTGCAGATAACTCAGTTCTCAGGACTCGTGGTGCCACTGCCAGAGTGTGCCTGAGACCCCCCGTGAGGGTCTGAGATGGGGCAGCCCTACGAGCTGAGAGTCAGAGCCAAGGGCCACACAGGCCAGCGAGATCATGGAATCTGTGCCACGGGCTGCCAGAGGGGCCTCTGTGCTAGGCTTGTGTGATGGAGTCTTGGGAGTTCAGTGCTGGGTCTGGAGGCCGGGAGGCAGTTGCAGCTCGCATAGCCACCACTGACATGGGGCGGGGGGAATAGGACAGGAGGGGCTCGCCTGGGAGGAGGCCGTGCAGGTGTGGAGCCCCAGGCGGCTCCCACCACCCCTTCCTAGAACTCTCTGTGCTGGTGGGAGCCACGCAGGCTGCTGTGTTATAAGACGCCCCTAGAGAACACGTCTGCTTCTCTGGCTGCAGTTATCTCTGCATGCATCTGGGCTCATAAATAAGCTGTGTGTCTCTGGGCCCAGGTTCCAGGGTGGCTGCCTGAGACAAAACCCAGAGTGGATGTGAACAGCACCTGCTCCCAAGGCCAGGCCACGCAGCTGCCTTTCTCTGCAGATCCCAGCGGGTGTCGTGGTGGGGACCTCTCGCAAGTCTTTGGAGTTCTGTGGCTTCCATCTATGCTGGAAAAACATCTCTGGACATGTGGGGTTTCATTCGGGGAAGTCTGCAAGACCCCAGGCTCTCATGGCTAAGACGCAACTGGGGTTCCTCAGGTCTTCAGCCTCCGCCAGGAGCATCTACCCCACTTGGCATCCAAGCCTGAAGCCACAGTGTTTTTCCTCCTCCTCTCATCTCCTGGCTCACTCCTGATGTCCAATCCAACAGCTGTCCTGTGGGTTTTAGCTTGAAATGAACCTCAAACCAATGTCTTCTTCTCCCCTCCACGGCCCCCACCTCCATTCAAGCTGCCCTCTCTCGCCTTGGCAGTCCCTGAACAGTCCTTCCTGCACCCACTCTTCCCAACTCCAGTGACCCTCCACCAGCCTCTGGAATGGGCTTTGGGCAAAGATTCCTTCCTGCAGCTGCTTCAAGCCCATGGTCGCTTCTGGGACTCTCAGGACAAGACTCGTGTCCGTTCTGCTGTCCCTCACATGCAGAGGTGGCCACCTCCCTCCTTTGTTATTTGCTGAATGAGGGAATGAACCAGGAGTGTGGTCAATTGGTGAATCAATGGGAATCAGTCAGAGAGAGAGTGGACATTCATTTCTCATGCAGACAGGCACAAAACAGGACAAAAAGTCAATTCAAGGAAGAGATTGAGCACAGGTCACGCATAACTACATTTCAAAAGGTTGGAGAAACATTGTCCAGTGAATTCGTTGGCTGTTAAGAAATTGGAGTTGTGTCTGTATTATTTGCTGCCGTATACATCACTGGACGTGTAATGACAGAAACAGCAAGCATCATCATATCACAGCCCTCTGGGTCCCCTTCCCCAGGCTTCCTGGGTCACCACTCTGAGTCTATCCCTGGACTGTCCTCCCAGTGGGACCTTGATTCTGTCTCCTGGATAAGGCATGCCAGTGGGCAAACCACTGCATACTCCCAACCTCAAGCTCCCTTCTGTGTAAAAGTAGATAAGGGCACCTCTTCTAGCAAGGGGATCAGGTGGGGCATAGGGTGCAGGGTTTGCCCAATGGCACGTCTTATCCTAGGCCCGGATAGTGCCTAGTGTAATGAAGTTCACACTGTGCAATAGATGGGTGGGTGAATGGGTGTATGGATGGGTGGATGGGTGAACGGATGGATGGTTGATTAGATGAGTGGGTGGATAAGTGGAAGGATGGATGGGTGAATGGGTGAATGGATGGAAAGACGGATGGTTGGACAGATGAATGAGTGGTTGTGTAGATAAATAGACGAACAGGTGGGTGGGTGATGGATAGATGGATAAGTGGATGGGTGAGAGAATGAATGGAAAGATGGATAGATGTGTGGATGAGTGTGTGGATGGATGGATGTGTGGATGGATGGGTGGATGAAAACAGATGGACAGGTGAGTGGATAGGTGAATGCACAAGTGGGTGAATGGATAGTTGGATGAGTGGATGAGAGAGTGGGTCGTAGACGGGTGGATGGATATGTGGATGGGTGGATGTGTGGGTAGATGAGTGAGTGGATGGGCAGGTGGGTGGATAAATGGGCTGGATGGACAGATGGATGGATTCCCTTCTGCTTTGGCCAGCCTTTCCTGAACAGGCACACCCTTCTGAATTTACACCTCAGTAATGCACACTATCTTCCTGGTCTCTGATGACACTCACACATGCTTTCCATGGCAGCATGACTGTGGGCGCTTCCTGTTTATTCAGCAGGCTGTAACTTGTTCTCAGGGCCAAATGCTCAAACCTCCTACACTCTTTTTCCAGTTTTTTTGTCTATCAAACAACTATTCCCCAGACTTAATTCAGTGCTTATAAAGGTGTAGATGCATTGTGTGATGTGCTGTTAAGAGACATGGGTGAAGGGGGGGTGAAGGAAGAGAGAGAGGAAGGAGAGAGAGCAATAAGAGAAGAGAGACAGGAGGGAGGAGAGAGAGGAGAAAGAGAAGAAGAGGGTAAGACCCAGGAAGAGAGAGAGGGAGGAAGAGAAGGAGAGAGGGAGAGAGAAAAGAGAGACAGTGATAAGAGAGGAAAGAGCGAGAAAGAGAGGGAGAGAGAAGAGAGAGTGCGGGGAGGGGGAAGAGAGAATGAGAGAGAGAGAGAGAGAGAGAGAAGAGAATGAAGAGAGAGAGACAGAGAGACAATAATCTGTGCTCACGTGGAGTTGGGACAGGACATCCCTCAGACACAGAATGTTTTGTACACGCTACCGATAGGACACAGTAGCATGGAGCAGGGGTTGCAGTGTGAGTGCGTTGGCAATCGTAAGACACCAGAAATCTACACACCATGACTTTGTAAGAGACGCTCCCAAGGTCTGAAAATTCAAACAACAAAGGGCAAAGCTACTGAGTAGAAATCTCTCCCATCACGCTGCAGGCAAACTCAGAACTGATCTTGCCTTTTAATCGGTTGATGTCAGTCAACTGAGGGAGACTTTCACAACCTCTGCCACTGAACACACTGCAGGCCAACTCCCTGGTGCTGGAGGAAGCTCACCCTGGGAGATAGTCCGGGCATGTCCCAGCCACTGGGCGGCTCACGGTCCCGTGCCACTGAGACCACAGGGCCGCCTAGACCACTGGGCCATGGAGGCCACCAGGCCATGGACACCAAGACACAGGAGTCATGGGAGATGGAGCTGGGTTCCCCAGGCCTGCCCGGAAAGACTTGGGCCAGGGCTGGGGGGCAACGCAAGGGACCAGGAGACCCTCACAGCAGTGTGTTCTCTAGACTGTTCCTCATGACTTCCTCTCCTTCAATAGGGATACCTGTTTCCAAATGTTGGTTTGAAGCAGCACAAAGGCGGGTCTAGCATGTAGGTGGTTCCTTCTGCCAGGGAGAAGGGAAATGCCACAGTTGGTGGACTTAGGAATGACTGTGCTGGTCCTGGCAGCCGAATAAGATGCCCAGAGGAAAATGGAGACGGTCCAAGCTCCATCATAATTAAATCTAGGAATTAGTCAGTGCAACAAACCAGAGTCTAAGAAGCACAGTGGAGACTTGAGACCTGTCCTGTGCTGTCACTTTCATTGAAAAGATAATTTCTTCACATTGTTCATTAGTATAAACAGCCTGTGTGGTAGAATTCCTTTTGTTTTCTGCCCTTATTCTTGCCCCTCCCTCTCCCTCCCTCCTGCCCTCTCTCTTTTGAAACACTCTTCACTGCCTTGGAGACACACACACAGACACACACACACACACACACACACACACACACACACACACACACACACACCACCAGCTCCTCTGAGACCTGATCCTGATCCCACTGCCTGGCACTTCAAGATCCACTGTGTGTCCCGGGCCCTGGCACAGACAACAGGCCCAGAATCTACCATGATCCCAGGTGGACCATGGTGAGCCTTCACCAGAATTGGACATCGAGTCAGAACTTCTAGCCCGCCTGGCTGTCCTCGGGAAAGCGGGAGCTCTGAGCATGGCCCTGGGAACATCAGCCATTTCCTCCCAGGTGCTGGAACATCGCAGAGGTCAATTTGCCACCTGCAACAGTGAAGCCTGTGCCCTCATGTCACAAAGGTCACAGGCAGGAGGAAGTCCTGCCTTGGTAGCCCCAGGTTCCAGATCCCCTGAGAAGTGCCCATTCTGAATTCTGAGGTCCCCAAAGTCTCCTTTCATAAACTCATCCGTTGCACTAAGCCAAACCAAATTAGACTTTTAGACTTCTCTCCCGGGAATCCTCAGGAATCCTCACAATGACCACGAGAAGTCCAGTGAGGATGAGAGTGGACGTTTCCGCCTAATGGAATTGAGGTAGTTTGTGTTTTTCTTAGTTTCATGGCAAGAGGCCTCTTGAAGTTTTAATTTGTCTTATTCTTGCAGCTTGAGACTTCAAGAAGAATGAAATCAGAAAAACAAGCCTGCTTTGACATAAAGAAAACAGAAAATAGCAGAGCTTTCCAAGCTGTTTAATAAATTGGCCGTCTAGTTTACATCTTATAACACTGATTATTTTTGTCATAATTATCTTCTATCAGGTAATGAGGTGAAAACAATTAGTAGTATTACACAGGACAGATAACACCTACCTGAGAACGTATAATTGGACAATTGCTTAAGAACATTCTCCAGCTTGAGAAGCAACTATCCCCAAAATGTGTCAATATGAGACATATGCTAATAGAGACAAGTTAATGAAGCTGATGTTTGAGGGCCAGGTGACGTGAAAGAAGGTTCTGGAAGGTTCTGCTTCATAGCCAGAACCATGTTCAGTTCTTTCTATACTTCCAGATGTTGCTCAGAAGTTCCTAGCCAGAGGGCGCAGGGGCAGACCCTTCAGGGAATTTGCACAGAGCCTGTGATTTTCTCCATGAGAGGACACACTTTCAGAATTTCAGCTCCTGCAGATTGAGAGTGTAACAAGGTTATCTTCTCTTTCTCAGGTGTTTGTGTGCAGAGAAACACGAATGCTGGGCTGATTCAGAGCTAAGAGTGCCATCTACTGCATCTAAGACCGCATTTCCAGCCACCCCGTCACCGATCCGTGGAGACGTCCCACCCTAGACCCTAGTGGGCTCCCCGGATGTGGGGAGGAATGGAGACAGACACAGGATGCAGGACAGCCTGGGGACAAGGTGCGACAACAGACCAGTGCTCACAAGAGCAAGCAGCATTCGGAGCAGGTGGGTTGTAATTTGCTGGTTCAGCAGATGCTTGTGGCAACAGATCTGGGAAGGCAGATGCCGGTTCTCCAGGGACATCGGGGAGAGAGAAGCGCAAGCCCCAGTCAGGAGCGCCCTGTGAGCTCAGCTGTCTGGAGGCCCAGGCATGCAGGTCAGAAAGGAGGAAAACCCAGGACAACCATTATGTCCTGCCAGGACCAGCCAGGTCCACGCAGAAACCTGAGGCTCACACTCCACCCAGGATGTGTATGTGTGCATGTGCAATGTGTGTGTGTATGTGTGTGCAGATGCATGAATTTGTGTGTGCACATATATGAGTACACATGTGTGTATATGCATGTGTGTATATGCTTGTGCATGGGTGCGTGTATGTGTATCTGTGTGTATATATGTGCACACAGATGCATGTGTGTATGTGCTTTTGTGTGTGCATGTATATGTGTGTATATGCATGTGCATGTGTGTACATGTGTATGTGATCATATACATGTGTATATGCGTGCGTGATTCTGCGTGTGTGCATGTAATATACATGTGTGTATATGTCACTGTGTGCACATATGCATATGTGTACATACATGCATGTGCGTGTGCGTGTATGTGTGTGTGATGTGAACATGTATATGCGTATATACATTGTGTGCACTTGTATGTGCATGTGCATGTGTATATGCATATCTGCATATCTATGTATATGCTAGTGTGGGAGCATATGTGTGCATGTTCATGTGTATATGTAAGTGTGTATGTATATGCATACATATATGCATGTGCACTTTTGCATGCATATGTGCATGTGTGGTGTGTGTATATACCTATGTGTGTATATGCTTGTGTGTCTATGGATGTATATACATGTGTGTAGTGTAAATACATGTTTGCATGTGTGTGCATGCACATGTGTGTGTATGCATGTGTGTATATGTGCATGTGTGTGCGTATGTGTGTGCATATGTGTGTATGTATATGCATATATATGCATATGTATGTGTGCACATGTGTGTGTATGTGCATGTCCTGGGCATTACCAGGGCCACTTTCACTCAGTTTCTCTGCAAGCAGATCACAGGTGTCCGTGACTCACCCTCCATCTGCCTCTCACCACTGTGGTACCAATTAACTCACTTAAGTTTCAGGAGGCTTTGAAGACGGGGTGTTGTTAGGATAACTGCAGGATGGAATTGCTGAACCGCTCAGAGCAACTTGCTGTCGATTTGTCTCACTTGCACTTATGTTGTCAGACTGCCCATCTTGCCTCATTTGTATAGATAAGGTTGTAGGATGCATGCAGTGAGCATGGCCACACCTCCGTGGAGCTGGATGCTTGAACTTCAGACCCCCCTGGAGTGTGTCCACACCCAGAAGGCCCCGGGATTCCCCGGTTATAAACCCTGTTGATATTCTGGGGTTGGAGGTGGAGAAATAGGATGGAGAAAATGACCAATTGTGGACCTGCAGTATTGAATGAACAGCACCAAATTCCAAGCAGACAATGACCGCGGAACCTCCCTCCTGCCCCAAGTGAGTCTAGGAGAGACAGACCCCCAGATGCCACCTGTGTGGGTTGAGGGCTGCTGCCTGAGCATCAGTGAGTACCTTCTCTGGTCACCTGCCAGGAGACAGCTGTGTCCGCCTGCTTCCAGGCTGGGCTAGTTCACTTCGGGGGCTGTTGGTCTCTAGGGCATGGGGGGATGGTGTGGAAGGTGGTCAAGGCTACCCACCACTCAGTGCCTGCCTCCACAAGGATACCCTCCTCCTTGTTCAGAAGCTATGGGCAGACAATCACAGGGATATGTTCGAGGCAGTCAAGAAAGCGTATTTCATAGAGAGGACACGTGGATGTTGGAAAGCAGTCCAGGTGAAGGACTGCAGCCCCAGATGGGACCGGGCAGCCCTGCCCTGCCTTGAGCACTAACACCCAGGTAAGGGGCCTGACCTGGCCCTACCCCTGCCTCCGTCCCTGCCCTCCCACCCCAGCAATGCCTGGAGAGCCCTGACCCTGATCCGGCGGGCACACAGCCTGGTCAGTCAGACTTGGACCTGGAAGGGCTCAGGGTGACGAAACCCAGGTGTGTAGATATCACCATCGGCAGACACCCGTCATGGAGACCGTGTGACCATTGAACACTAAACATGAGCTGTGTTCCTCCATTCCTGAGAAAGGAGGCCAGGTGGCGAGGCACAGAAGCTGGAGGCGCAGAGTGGAGGGTGTCCTTCTCGGGAGAATTTGGGCACAGAGGAGCCAGATCACAGGGGTGGGTTGAGGTCTCCTGGGCCACCTTACTGGGCAGGCTTCCCGGGAGTCCTCCAAGGACATCCTCGAGCAGTGGCTCAGGGAGACTCCATGAGGCGGCTCTGGGTTTGCACAGGGGTACACGGGGGCCACAGCAGGGGCCCAGGACAGAGGGAACTCCTGTGAATGAGATCACTTTCTGGAAGGGCAGCTTGCTCATGTCCAGGAGGTTGAGGTCCACACCAGGGTGGCTGGGTTGTAAATGGGGTCCATTCAGGGCCACAATTTGGGCGTTGGAGTTAGCCTTTTGGGATGGTTTCAGCATTACCCAAGTGGACTCCTGGGCGCAGTCACAAAAATGTAAATGTGGGAATCGAATAGTTGCTCAGTTGCCTATCAGTTCAGCCCAGGGCTGCTCTCCATTCCTCAGGGGGCCAGCCCCATACGTGGCCCTGTATTGGTCAGTGAGGGCTGCCACAGGAAAGGCTGCCTAGACGACAGGCATTTGTTTTCTCGCAATCCTGGCCGGCATAAGTCCAAGACCAAGGCAGCAGCAGGGGTGGTTTTTCCAAGACCTCCCTCCATTGCTTGTGAACAGCATCTCTCCCTGTGTCCTCACCTGGTCTTCTCTCCATGTGTCTTTTCATCCCCTCTTGGAAGACACCGTCCTATGAAACCAGGTTGCTGATGAGATAAACTTGACCTCAGTGGCCTCTTCAAAGACTCTCGAAATGCAGCCACGTTCTGAAGTTCTGGGGTCTAGGACATCAGTGTGGAAATACTGGGGGACACAATGAATTTGGGGAAAGACAGCATCACAGGTAAGACAGCAAAGAGA
The DNA here is from genome assembly GCF_000164805.1 of Carlito syrichta. Lineage (NCBI taxonomy): Eukaryota > Metazoa > Chordata > Mammalia > Primates > Tarsiidae > Carlito > Carlito syrichta. The sequence continues at coordinate 373,610 of NW_007247232.1, read as the reverse complement.
AGCAAGACAGCTGTGATTTGATCACCCCATTAGCAGCAGGATATGATGAAGATTCTGAGTTATTCCTCCAGGGGAAGGACCTAGATGAGAAAAGGAGATAATGTTTTGCATCACCAAGCTCTCATTACCCTTTCTCTGATGTTTTATTGCTAAATTCTTTTGTGCGTGGTGATGTTCTGATTTAAAAAGAGTAGGCAATACACATTGCAGCCAAGAATATATCCAAGCTACTATAAATATGTTAGCTAATATTTTCCTTTCCAGATTATTTCAGTGATAATTGATGTGAATATTTTATAGTCCACTGAGTTTGCAACTGATTGAGGGCTCCCAAGGAGATGCGATGCTGAAATATTTGAAACAGTCAAGGCTTTCTCCTTGGTAAAATATTAGAACCGTTTCAAACTTTCCAGAATCAAGAATGTACTTCAACTCTTCTATTTTTGATTCAGTGGCCCGGTAGCCCATAACAATATAGAATTCAGTCATGAGTCAAATAATCTGGCATGTAAATTATTCACTAATAAAATATCCCCCAATCTACTGACTATCTGGACTAACTTAATCACAGAGAAGCAAAATCAATGCTTCGTGTTGCAAAAAAGGTGAAAATAATTGAGACGCGTGCACAGAATAATGCTAGAAAGGGTCTCGAGTACTGAAGATGACGTGGAGGAAGCAGAGTGATCAGGCAGTGCATGCGTTGATAGGTGAGAAGCACGCAGGTGGGGGGGCTCCTGGCTGCCACCCACATGCTCCCACATTCTGCTCAGGTATTCTCTGGGGGTTGACTGGCCAGGGCGCCTTACTCCTCTCCTGGAACTCACAGCCAGGAAGCTGTAGATGCAGAATGTGTGTTCTAACTGTTGAAGGGGACCTCGTCAGGGCTAAGGATGTCTGAGCAACCTGGCAGTTCAGGAAGTCTAGTTTTCTCCTAAGCTGTTGGGGCCCATGTGCCTCTGGACTCGCTCAGATGGTAAATTGGTGGGGCAATGTGTGGGGAGCCTTTCTGTTGGTTAGGGTGGACTGTTGCATGGGTTCCCTGTGCAGAGTGGACCCTGCACGTCTTCGGTGGGGGTATGGGGGGCTTTCTGCTGAGTTAGGATGTTTCATGGGCTCCCATGATGCTGGGATCTGGGTAGGGGGCTTCCACCAGCAAGGACAGGGGCACAAGACCTGTTGCAGCAAGGCTTGTGCTCAGGTGACCTGCCTGGGTTTGCCTGCGTGGAGACCTGCCCGAGTGGGTGAACTCCATCATTAAAAAGTGACTTAGCTTCTCCTTGAGGGAAACAGAAGACTAGTGTCAGGGGCACTTTGGGGCATTTTGATCAGGCGTGAAATGTGTTCAATTCTCAACACACAGCATCCATCACTATCCAGCCTTTCTGCTTACAAATGGAATGTTCCTCCAAAGTATTTGATTCCTAAAGGAAAAAAAGGGCTTGATTATTTGCATCTCCAGGGTCTTTTCTTCTCACCGCCACTGCTAGCTGCTGCTACCGTGTTGACCTTGATCTTGGAATTACACAAGAAGTTCCCCTCCGTTCTCCTTTTTTACCCTGTAGCATCTCTCTAATGTCTTCACATGACTACTAGAGTGTCTCTTTCAAATTCCTATTTTTCGAGGTATGGTGTATGTGCAATACAACTCATCCAATCTGGGTGCACAGTTCAGTGAGTTTTGACAAATGTATACGGCTGTGTAACCATGGCCACAATAAAGATGTGGGATATTTCACCACCCTAAGGGTACCCCAGGCCCTGTTTCAGTTGCTCCATCCCACCTTCCCCGGTTATCACAGACTATTCCAGTCACGGCGAATTTGCCTTTTTTAGAACTCGACGTCCATGGAGCCAGCTACTCTGCATTGGAGCAGGCACCTGGTGACTGTCATATGGCGGCGCAGTGCCTGGGAGCCTCCCGCACGTGGTCTGTGTCCGTGGTCGGTTCCTTTTGATGGCTGAGCAATATTCCACTGTGTGGGCATGCTCCATTGGTGTTTCCGTTCATCAGATGACAGGCACTTGGGTTGACTCCAGCTTTTAGCTATTAAGAATATAGCAGCTACGCACATTCCTCCCCAGCTCTCTGTGCAGACTTGTTTTCATTGTCCTTGGGCAAGTGCTCAGGAGTGGGATTTTTGACTCATAGGTTAAGTGTATGTTCATAAGAAAATGCCAACTGTTCTTCAAGTTGCTGTCCTGTCGTATTTCACATTCCCATGAGCAATGTGTGAAAGTTTCAATTACTCCACAGTTTTATCAACATTTGGTATCATCAGACTTTAAAATTTTTCACCATTCTAGACGAGAATCTAGAAGAGTCTTCAATTCTAAGAAGAGTTTAGTTTCATTTCTAATTAGCCTGGTGAGTAACGAAGCTGAACATTTTTTTGTGCTTATTAACCACATACACTAAACACATCGTTTGGTCTTTCTTCAAGTCTTGTTCCCATTTTATTTTTATGGAGTTGACTTACAACAGAGTTGTGAAATTTACTTTTATTTGTGGATGCAAGATTCTTTTTTGTAGTGAGGTATATGTTTCTATATTATTTTCCCAGCCTGAGGCTTCTTTTTTATTTTTCCTGAAAATGGCTTTGGAACAGCACATTTTTACAACTTTAACAAAATGTAATTTATTTATTTTAAAATTTTATAGCTCAGGCTATCAGTGTGCTATCTAAGAACTCTGACTTGTCCGTGATCACAAGGTCTTTGCTTCTAAAATATGTGATAGAAGTGTTATAGTTCCAGTTCTTACGTTTAAGTCTACAATCTAGTTAACTTTCGTATATGGTGTGAAGTAAGGATTCAAGTCTCTTTTGTTTTTTTCCTTTGTTTATGAATATCCAATAGTTCTGGCACTATTTATTTCTCCCTCAACTTGCCCTGGCATCTTTCTTGAGATTCAGACAACTGCATATGTGTGGGTCTATTTCTGAATTCTCTAAGATATTTTATTATCTTCATTTTTATCTCTACAGTAATATCATACTTTCCTGATTACTGTAACTTCAAATAACTCTTGTGTAGAAGCCTTCTATGTTTTTTCTCAAAATTGACTTAAATATTTTAGGTTCATTGCATTTCTCTTTAAGATTTTTAATGAATCTTTACATTTATCCTAAAGTATTTTCCACATGTTGATGCTATTGTAAGTCACATTTTAAAATTGCTTCCTAATTAATTATATACAAAAACAATATATTTTTGTGTATTCTCTGCCCAATGATCTTATTAGTTTTAGTAGCATTCTTTTGGCAACTGCTTCACATTATTGGCATACATGCATGATCAAATTATCTACTAGTAAAGACAATTTTTCTTCTTCCTTTCCAGTCTGTATGCTTTTCTTCACTCTCTACTTCCAGTTAGCTGATAGTTTTTGTCATGACTGAGTGTTGAGTTTTATCAGATGCTTGCTCTACATTTATTGATATGGTCTTGTATGTTTTTAATATTTTTTAGCCAAATATGGGTAAATCCATAGGTTGATTTTCAAACATTAAACCTGCTTTGCATTTTTGAAATGTATCCAAGTTGGTCATAATATAGTTTCTTTAATTTTAATTACTGGGTTTGATTCATTAACATTTTTATAAGGAAATTTATGACTATGTTTATGGCCTGTAGTTTTCTTGTAAAGTCCCTACCTGGTTTTGGTATCAGTATGTTGTTGGCCTCATAAAACAAGGTTGTAAGTGTTCCTTCATTTTCTATATTTTAAAAGAGTAAAATTGATATCATCATTTCTTTAAATGTTTGTTAGAATTTACCAGTGAAGTCATCAGGACTTGGAAGTATCTTTGTGAGAAAGTTTTTGAAGTATGACTTCAATGTCTAACAGAAACAGGGTTGTGTGCATAAACCATAAATTCCTTGGTTAAATTCGGTAGTTTATATCATTCAAGGACTTTGTCTATTTCACCTAAGTATTTAAATGAATTGGCATTATAAAGCTATTCCTAATATACCCATATTTTCTTGTTAATACCTATAAGCACTGTAATGATGTCTCATCTCTCATTCCTGACTTTAGGGCAGGATGCGGAGGAAATCCCATGCCTGAAGCTCAGGTGCGGAGATAAGCTGAATTGGTATCAGTATGCTTTAGTCTCTTATGTTTCCTTTCATAAATGCCTCTAAAATCAGGGCAGAAGAGATACAGGGTTCATTCAAATATTCATCCTACAGAAAACTCCAGTGGGAGCACCCTACCTTCTGAGGTCAGACTTTCCATTCTCCATGTCTTCAGATCTCAGACATCTTTTCCTTCCAGTTGACTTTGAACTTCAGGAAACTTTGGCCAATTGTCCTCATACTTTCCTCCATGTTTCTGTAGCTCTGAATGAAGCACTGCTGAGTGCGAAATTCTTAGGACAGTCTGTAGGTGGGATTGGAACTATCAGTAAGAGCCACAGCTCTAAGTCTAATGTCTGAAGCCTCGGAGATGCTTAGTAAATGCTCTCTGAGTGTTAGTGAGTGAATGAATGAGTGAGTCAACAGGCACTGAGGAAATGGAAACTTACTAAGGACCAGAGATATCACAGGTCCTGGGATCAGATGCCCTAAATATGTCTATTGACATTCTTTTCTAAATATTAGGGTCCTGTGCTCTTGTAGTTTTCTGGCAATGCTCATTCTAAGTTGCACAAAGTAAGAGAAATGCATGTCCACCTCTAACAATAAAGCTTCTCAGAGGGTTCAAATGAACATTTGACAGAGGTAGAAAGTGTCTCCATTATAAAAGCAAAACCAACCAACCACAACCTAATTCCCCAAGTGACTTTCAACACATCTCTGTAAAATTATTATTAGATAAAAGCATATTTCTTGAATAAAAAAGGAACCGTGTGGAATTGATGAACTAATGATGAATCTTTTCACTCTTATAGTTGGTGGAGAAGCAGTCATCATTGCTGAGAATCTGAACGGCAGATTTATGAACAATAATTCTAAGCCCCATTAGGACAATAGCTCCTTGATGAATTCTTCTATTACTACAGCACTGAGCTGTTTCATATTTATTACCTCCCCATATATATGAGACTACCATGAGATGGGTATAACCTGCATCATTATTGTACAAACAAAACAAAACAAAAACAGGCACTCAAAGAGAATATGCGGTCGGTGCAAATTTCACTGTGGTTCATTGGAGAATTGGGATGTGAGCTGAAATTGTCTCACTCCAAAAGTATGTTCTCACCCTTGTACACCACTGCCTTGCTAGAATAGTTAAGAGTGATTTGTTCCTATCCTAACTGTTCAATTGTAAGTGCTCGTTTTGAAAATCCTTCTCTAAAATGCTTGAAATGCTCGCCTTGTGATTTTTTAACAGGGTGGGGGGACTACTGGGATGGAAGAATCGTCTGGAGAAGATGTGCAGAGATCTGATGCCTGCAATGTCGTTGAGATATTCTTACCCAAGGCCTGGTCCCTCTGAGGTCACTTCTTGCAAGGCTGGGTACCGCCTGTGGGTGATGACATTCTTAAATGGTTTAAACACATTTATGGATGGTGATGCTGATGCACGCGTGTCATAGGAGCCACTGATTGCAATGCCTGTTCTACCAGCAATTAATATCTCTGTGAATGAAGGAGCCTGTTGTTAGTCTTGGTGCTGTGCTATTCATTTGTCTGTTTTGCTTTCTGGAATAAAGCACCAGCGATTGGGAGTAAATTTAAATGTGTCTAGGCTTCCTGGTGTGTTTTAATTTCTCATGCATTGCTTTTAACAGTGGGGGTCTGGGCTTACTTAGGGCGAGTGGACTGACATTGGATTGCATTGTATATCTGAGAGTGGGAAAGTGAAAAACACAAAATAAAACACCAAAAGCCAACAAACAAACAACAACAACAAAGCTCCCCCACCCTAACAGATTTGTGTGACCCACAGGACTGTGTCCTCATCAGATTCAGTTTCAGGGACAGGTGTCTCCCTAGTTAGCTGAAACCCATACCAAGGAGCAGATGGGATGGAGGAGGGGCTCAGGCTGGGAGGGCCTGGAGGCAGAAGACTGCCAGAGTCCACCAGGGTGCACACAGCTGGAAGCAAGACTCACTTGTGAGAATGCAGAGCAGAAGGCAGGGAAGAAAAGGCTGAGGACTCCCTAATGCTGGCTGTGCTGTGGGTGAGGGCCTTGGCGGTGAAGAGAGAGAATTTCTGCATTTATCCTGAGCAGCCAGATGTTGGCAGTTCTTTCTCAGAACACTAAGGAAAAAGCTGGCTAGAGAAAGAAGGTTCTTGGATTCAAGGTCCCGAAGACATCCTGGTGTTGTCACAGGCATCTGTTCTCAGAGAAGAGACCATGGCTGGAGACCATGGCTGAGGAATTTGTAATCACGTGTGTACTCCTGGGAGGAGGTAAACACCGGGCTTCAGAGGACCATCTTCAGGGGGATCTGAAGAAGAGGAGTCACCTACCTCTCACTGTGGGAGTAGGCAGGGGTGTGGGCAACAGGACAGATTGGCCCTGGGCATGCAAGCATTACAGCCTTCCTCCTTCTGGAAGGTTCTTGCCCGCAGAACCCTACTCTCCAGTTTCATCCTGTATTCTGCTTCTCTGTCTCCCTCATCCTTCCTTCCCGAGCTTCCCTGAGACAATTGTTAGATATTTGACCCACCTGAGCGGTTCAAGGCCAGATGAATTGTGTTCAGCTTCCTCATCACCTTGTTAAGTACAGTCTTTCCTGCCTGGTCTAAATTCCATCATTTCATTTGATTTTTCTGGCATTCACGAGGGTTCTCTCAGCAAGTCAGTAGCCTTCCTGGCAGCATAGAATGACACTGATTGTTTCCTGTGCTAAGAATACATAAAACAGGTGTTCTGTGTGTGCCTTGGGCTTCATTTAGGATGTTTGTCATATGGCTTCCTCCCTGCTGCGATTCACCCTGGGGACGGGGTCCCATGCAGACCAAACACTCTGTGGTGGAGGCTCCTGGGTGTGTTTTCTGCCTGTGGTTACTTGTTCAGGTATTAACTTAGGGTATTATATACATGTATCATTATATAAATGTTATGGTCACACTGCCTCTTTCTCTTAGAGTGCTATGCTTTCATTTGTTGTGTCTTCTGACTTCCCCTCATGGTGATTCATAATCTTGGTAATGTATTATTTTTGATATGTCAACCCGCCTGCCCAGACCCCTGCAGCTCAGGATTCCACACCCCTCCTCTCCAGCTGAAGACCAAGCTTGTTAATTCTGTTGTTCGTGTCTTCCAGATCATTACTTGCAATTATCTGCTTGACCTATCAGGGTCCAGAACAACGTGCTAAAACCTTCAGCCATGACTGTGGACTTTTTTTTTTTGCAGTTATGTTCTTGTCTTCATCACGTGTTTGACACCACACTGACAAGTGTGTGCTGATTCAGGATTCTGTACCCCTGGGTGAGATGATTCTCATCTTTTTTCAGGGTGAAATGATTTCCCAATCCCAATAGTTTTGTCTGGGAGTCCACTCCACCAAGGTTACTACTGCAACACTCTCTTGCCATGTTGAGGGTCAGCCCTAGTGTCAGATCTGTGCTGCCTTCCAGGAATCCCTGCCTTCATCCTGTGTCCTGATCCTTGCCCCCAGTGAGGCCCTGTGTGGCTTACACTGTCAGTTCCCATGCTGGCTGGCTTCCCATGGGTTTTTGCCCAGTGAGGAGCCCACAGGAGACCAGAGGAGGAGGCCACCAGGGCAGAGATGGAAGCCTGCCCTAACACAGCCAGGTTGCTCCTGGGTGCTTCCCTACCCAGACCTCTCGGGGCTCTGGCTCCCCAGGTCCAGGAAATGCCACTTGCCCACATCCATTCACACCTGGAGGTGTCATCTGCTTGGTGTTTCCCAGCCCTGGGCTTCTCTAGCCCCATTCCTCCGCAATTTGTCAGTAAATCAGCTCTCCTCTGTTATTCTCTGTTGAGCACGCTGCCTGTTTCCTTCCGGGACTTTGATGGATACATTTGGCGCATCTTTCATCCATTTCTTTACTTCCAATCTGTCTGTGTCTTTTTTATTTCGTACATGTTTCTTTTAAACACCGTGTAGCTGAGCTTGTAAGTACATCCAATCTGAGGGCTCTTTATTTCTGAAGTATTGACATATAATCCATGCTCTGGTTGGACCTGTTTCCACCACGTTATTGTGTGTTTGTAATTGTTCATGCTAGTTCTTTGCTCTTGTTATTTTTTCAATCTTATATTACATTAATTAAATTTTCTTTATTCCTCTTTTACCCTCTGTTAGGATGTGAACTGTGTATGCTATTTCCATTCTTTTGGTGGTTGCTTTTAAAATGTTAACCAGCATACTTGACCTACAAAAGTCTGTAGTTAATCAATAGCTCTGCTCTTTACTCCCAACTCTCTAAGGACCTCTCAACTTTCATGTGATTCTTTACGATATTTTTCTGCCTCCTTTCAGCCCCCAAATTATCCACCTTGAAAATTTTTGTTCACATAGCCACCACTTGCTTAGATTAACTGGTATTTTCACCACTTTATTTGTTCATTATTGTTTCTTACACCCAGTCCTTCCCTTTGGGTTAATTTCCTCCTTTCTCAAGTGCAGCCTGGGGTCATTTTTCGGTGAAGGTCAGTTCATCCTCACATATTTCATCCTGTCCCTCCTCCCATAACAGTTTGTTTTGTGTAGAATCCTTGGTGGACCTTGATTGGCCCTTAGCATTTGACAATTATGTTCCTTTAGTTTCGGCCCCCTTCTGGGCTGATGATGTGTGTCTGGTTGTCTAATTGCCACTCTCTTTAGGAACTCATCTTTTCTCTGGAGGCTTCTAGACTCGTCTTTGGGATTCACTGCCACCAGGACATCAGTGTATCAGCCTAGGTCAATGGACTCTTGAGCTTCCTCGGTAAGGCTCTGTCTCTTTCCCTAAGTCCTGGACATGATTCTTCATTACGCTTTCTGGAGCCCCTCGCCATGGCCTTCTTTGTGCTTTCTTTAGGACTCCAGTGTCTCCTTCTCACTCCCTGGGACCTTCCTTCTCCATCTGGGCCATATCCTGGGTGGTTGGTTAAGTCTCTCTCCCCAGTGCTCACTTGGCTGTTTAATTCACCCACTGAGCTTCCTATGGAATGGCGGGAGCTGCTCTCAATTTCAGAAATGTTTTGTCTTCCTTTGTCTATCCTACTTAAAATCGGTGCCTAGCTCTTCTTCAGCAACTGAAAATAAGGGAAACATTCTTATCCTGTGGTCTCTTTTGCCTGAATGCTACTTCTCTGTCTTAGGGTATTAATGCTTTCATTCGTTGTGTCCTCCAACTTTCCCTCATAGTGATTCATAATCTTGGTGATTTATTGTTTTGTTTGTTTCCTGTGAGAAAACGATGTGCCCTACCGTGAAGGGCCCCACAAAGTCTTGTTCTGTGTTTTTATTTCTTTATTCCAGGGCACAGATACGTCCGTGGTCCTTGAATTTATGTATTTATTTATCAGTTTGCAATGTGTATATGACCCAGGCTGTAAGAATGCAGACCTTATTTGCAAGTCACACACTGCAACTTTGAATGTGTGATCTTAAATTTTATATATATATATATATATATATATATAGAGAGAGAGAGAGAGAGAGAGAGAGA